>NC_060125.1:215017378-215320408 GCF_021461395.2 Schistocerca americana | reverse complement strand
TTGATTTAATTTTGATGACATAAGAAATTGTAATGCTCGATGATCGCTCTAAACTTTTACGTGTTTGCCACAAAGAAAGAAACGAAATTTGTCGAATGCCCAAACAATAGCTAAAACTTCTAATTCAGTACCGGAATCTTTTTTTTCAGATTTTGTTAGCACGCGGCTAGTAATAGCGATGGTTTTCTGAACAGTAATGTAATTTTCTATGGATTCTTGAAATAAATGGGCACCAAGGCCAACTTTAGAGGAATCTGTGCAAAGGCAGAAATCTTGTGACAGATCTGGGTGAGATAATATTGCTGCATTAAGTACCGTTTCTTTCAAAGAATCAAATTCCAACTGTGCCTGTTCGTCCCAATTCCAAATGGTGTTTTTGCCAGTGAGAGAACAAAGTTTTGGTGTTACCAGAATTTGTATATCAGGTAGAAATTCACGACCCTAGAAAACTGCGAACTTTTTTTTTTGTGGATGGAACTGGAATGGCTCTGATTGCTTCCAACTTTTCAGGATCCGGCTGAATGCCTTCAGAAGAAATAATGTGTCCAAAACACTTCACCTTTGTCCTACTGAATTCAGATTTTTCCAAGTTAACTGCAATTCCAGATTCTGCAAAAATACGTAACACACTGTTGAGGATATGATTATGTTGTTCCCAAGAGTCTTCTGCTATTAAAATATCGTCCACGTATGAGGTGATGTGACGTTTAACCCGTCGGTACACGCAGGTGGTCTGTCAGACCAAGGACAATATTTTCACATTAATGCAGTGTCTGAAAGTTGTTTCCAAGAAGCAATCTTCTCAGTACCTTTAAGTGAGTGTAATAGGAGTCGTTTGGTATGGTGTATCTGGTATTTCAACAATAGCACTTCCGGTTAGCTCACAACAAAGACGTCTAGGGTCTCACAGGCCAGCCGCGTCCACTGGTGTCAGTTTATTGTTAGCTCCGGCAAGGTTATTCAAGCGCACGCATATTTGCGGGATCTGCTTAGTTTTGTGTTAGAACAGATTTTTTCGTGCTTTGTACCTTATTTTAGTGTGTTGTAAGTGTTGTAACTGCATCATGGCTTATTCTTACGAGGCACAGGAGGAGAGAATTAGCAACTTGATTGAAGAAGTAATGCCTGAAAGTGACGCTGGTGATTCTGAAGATGGAGAAATCGACTTTGAAGAAATCCATATTGGAAAAGTGATTCCGGCACAGAACAAAAAACGTCGAGTGATGAATCAGCAGACAGTGATTGTGGTGCTGACGGTGATGTGTTTGTCGGTAAAGACGGAACAGTATGGAACTCACGTGCTCCGCCAAAGAACTCCCGCACACGTTGTCATAACATCATAACTCATTTACCAGGTGTGAAAGGTGCTGCGAAAAGTGCTACAAAAACGCTACAGTGCTGGGAACTGTTTTCTGATGAAAACATTATACACATACTCGTTGACTGCACTAATAGGTACATTCAAAGTATCCAGGGAAACTTTTCAAGGAAAAGAGAGGCACAACAAACTAATAAAGCTGAAATAAAGGCCTCATTGGGATTATTGTGCTACTCTGGAGTAATGCGCGCCCCTCAACTAAGCCTACAAGATTTGTGGCGAACAGATGGCACAGGAGTTGAAATATTTTATCTCACAATGGGCATAAACAGATTTCGTTTTCCCCTTCGATGCCTCAGATTTGACGATAAGCAAACGAGAATGGAAAGGGAGAAAACAGATCACATGGTAGCGATAAGACAGATGTTCAGTCTAATTGTTGAAAACTTTCAGAAGGCTTATACAGTTTCTGAATACGTGACAGTTGATGAAAAACTAGATGCATTCCGTGGAAGATGCAGATTCCGACAGTACATGCCAAATAAGCCAAACAAGTATGGAGTAAAGATTTTTGCAGCAGTGGATGCCAGAATGTTTTACACATTCCACATAGAGGTGTATGTTGGGCAACAGCCTGAAGGCTCTTACAGACAGTACAACGGACCACTTGAAGTTGTTCAGAGCTTTGCCAACCTATCCTGAATACAGGCTGCAACATAACTTGCGACAATTATTTAACAAGTTACGAGCTTGCAAACACATTGATTACGAAGAAGACGACCGTCTTTGGTACCCGAAGGAAGAGCAAGGTACAAGTCCCAAGGGGATTTATAACACTAAAAACTGACAAGAAAAGTCATGTATGTTTGAGTTTCAGAGAAATTGCACCTTAGTCTCTCATGTGCCGCAACGAAATAGAGTGGTATTACTACTGTCAACGATGCAGCACAATGGAAATATTGACGAAAATACAGAGAATGATAAAAAACCAGAAATTATCACTTTCTATAACCTTACTAAGGGTGGAGTTGACGTTGTAGACGGAATGAGTGCAACATGTAACGTATCTAGAAACACAAGAAGATGACCAATGGTTGTTTCTTATAGCGTCATGACCACAGCTGCGATAAATGCTGCTATTATTTTCAACTCAAATCAGGAATAACAACTGAGAAGAAGAGAGTTTTTGAGGCTGCTTTCTTTTGCGCTTCTGCATGATCATATTCAGCAAAGAGTAATGTCAAAAATATTGCCAAGGAAGATAACTGAGAGAACTGGAGAGCTTTGCAGTGTGAAAATTTCTGAAGTGGAATCACTGCGACTTCACGGGGATGGTGTGTGGACTGCAGAAGCAAAAACAGAAAAGCAATATAGATTTGTAAGAAATACATTTGCTTTGAACATTCTGTTACTGTCTGCCAAGACTGTATCGACAAAATATCTGATTGAATACATTCATTATTTTCATAACAGCTAAATTTCATGTATCTTCGCCGCGCGGGATTAGCCGAGCTGTCTGGGGCGCTACAGTCATTGATTGTGCGGCTGGTCCCGGCGGAGGTTCGAGTCCTCCCTCGGGCATGGGTATGTGTGTTTGTCCTAGGATAATTTCGGTTAAGTAGTGTGTAGGCTTAGGGACTGATGACCTTAGCAGTTAAGTCCCATAAGATTTCACACACATTTGAACATTTTATGTATCTCCATTTGTGTAAATATTTTTGGCAAAAATATTAAATTTATCCCTTAAATATATTTACTAAACTGATTATTAATGATATTACTCCATTTAATAACGCTTCCCTCCATAATATACATCTAAATGCAAATTCAGAAAGATAGAAATTGCAAGGGTCTGTGAGACCAGCTGCGTGTGCTGCCGTCCTGTTTCCAGGTGCGTGTACCGCCGGGTTAAGAACTCACGTAATATGGAATTTAGCCCACGCATGAATGCTGCCGAAGAAGTGTTCAAACCAAAAGTAAGTTTCCGAAATTGTTAACATACGCCGAAACGAAGAGAAGCCGTATATTTTCTACATTGTGGATGAAGTTCAATTTGATAAAAGCTATATCTGAGATCAATAGAAGACAACACTTTTACGCCATTAAAATTTTGATGAAGTTCTTCCAACGTTTGCGGCCTGTCTGTTTCAGGACTGACGATAGTACTGATTTGTCTCGAATCTAAGACAACCCTGATCAAGCTGTTTTTCTTCTCAACAACATGTAATGGATTGTTGTATGAACTTACCGCTGGTTCAATAATGTCCTCGTCGGGGATACATTGTATTTCCGTTCTAACACCGTCCCTATAATGTGCGGGAATTACGTATGGCCATCACAAAATTTAGTATGTTCACGAACACGAAATTGGTATTGAAATCCTTTAATTATTCCTGTGAGTAAAAACTGTGGAATGTGTGTGTAAAATGTCAAAAAGCTCCTGCCTATAAGTGTCAGTACAGTTCTCAATTGTTTGAATTTTTATGAACTAAAACGTTAGTATCTAATACATCATCAATATCATCCCCGTCAGTACTTGCAAAGTGGTTATTAGTGTCAAATTCCGTCGAAAGTTTCAAACTATGATCTAACAAAAGGTAAAGCTGATTGATTTCCTCCTCATGGTTTGAAAGCCAATTATTAAACCTTAAAGCTATTCACTTACCTTCTTGCTCTAACCTTATTTCAGGGTCATGAAAGTTTAAAATCGCCTTATACTCATTCAAAAAGTCTACACCCAATAGAATCACCGTCGACAATAGTGGAACAATAAGAAAAGTCATAGTAGATCTGTGGCTTTGACTGAAGGATTCTAAGTTAGTTTGTTGGTGTACATCTACCCTGTTTCCAAAAATTACACCATGTAATTTAATCTTACATAAAGGAAGTGTGGGGCAATTGTTCGATTTGCTGCATTTACTGAAAACTGTTTCACTAATTACTGAAATATCTGTGATATGAATTGCAGGATATGCAATATTGTTCTTTTTCATGTCGTTCCTGGAGTAAGAAATCTCTAATGTCTTCGATTTTCACGTAATTGAAGTCACGGCAGCTACGTCGTCAGCTTCTTAAGTACGTTTTCTGGTTGCTTGTAGTATGAGTCATTGTCTATTATCTCTTCGTTGTCACACGTTGTAACTGGAATCTAGAGGTCTAACTTCTACAATTTCAACCTGCCCAATTTGAATCACGCCAGTTCTGATTAACATCAGGTCTGTCATCTTGACTATAGGGTCTGTCGCCTTGTCGGTAATTTCAGTAATTTCTTTCTTGTCGGATAAGTGGTGGAGAATTTCTCCCGGAATCGTAATTGCGAGGTGAACCGTTGTGTCTGAAGTTATTTTGTCTCCTTTGATAATAATTATTCTGGTTCCTATATTGTCTGTTTCTAAGGTTATCTCTGTCAAATTCATTACCACGAAGAGGTGATCTTTCCCTGCAACTACTGTTATTCTGAAAACGGTTGTCGTACGGATGGTGTCTGTTTTGGTCATGATTTGCGTTATACAAATAGCCTTGTCTTGTCCAATTATTATTTCTGTCATCACGAAATTCTGATGGATGTGACCTTTATTGTTGGTGTTTTCCTGTTTTCGCACCCCGCAACTGTCTGTGTCGATTTCCAATTCTTGTAAAAGTCCCTGAAAAACCTCGATATCACCCTTACAACGCCAGCCAAATAATATGTCTTAAATGTTCAAGCAACTTAATTAAGCAAATGCGGATAAGTTCCGAGGGACTAAACGGATTTGTCAATTACTGATTCTTGTGTAACATAGCTTCGAAATATTTTACCAGGCTGGAAAATTCAGACTGTTCGAAATGTTTCATCATTATAATGCTGTGTTTTACTCGATCTTGAGTAGCATGAGACCAATATGCAGAAAGGAAGGCATGACAGAAGTCTCCTTCACTGTGGCAGTCGCGAATAACCGATCGTATTCTTATAGCTGGTTCATTTTCTAGATGGCCACACGTAAACTCTAATGTGTGCTCTAATGACCGTTTAGGAGCCTAGCCATGAGCAAACTGATGAAGCCAAGCTTGTGGTTGAATGTCATTAGCGGAATTCTTGAAAGTTTTAAATTTACGAGTAGTGATGAAGAGCTTATAGTCAAAGTCATCGTGGCGCCGAGTCGCAAATCGGTCATTGTTACGTCGTGTCGGCGGTTCCATCCCAAGATTCGGTGCACCTTGCCAACTCCTTTCGAAACCTCCAAAATACCCTGTTATTACTTTGTGACTTTTCCGTAGTTCTAAACCCCTCTTTCTGTATCGGAACGCGAGTATCCTCTGAAATACGTAGTTTCTGTATTACGTGTGCCAACTGATCTTGCACTTCCAGCAGTTCTCTTTTGTGTCGCGTATTAATCTGATTCTGAATTTCTTTAAATTTCCTAATTTCTTCGTACTCCTCTGCATCAGTAAAGGCTACCGGTCTTGTATCATTTAGATCATCATCTACCTTCGTAGATAAATTTGTTAACTATCCGAAAGTTCGGCTACTTTTTCCGATAATCAGCTGATTTCCTCCGTGTGTTTCTCTGAACCAAATTTTAGAGTGTGCATTTGTATCGAAATCTTATCTACTGTGTCCTTTAAGTTTTCCCGATTTTTTACAAGTTGCGAAGCTGAACCGTTAGATGCAACTGAGTCAATTTTAGCCTGCAAGGTGTCCTGATTTTCGTGAACAATGATCTGTAGTTCTTTTATGCTTGCTTCATGATTCTGTAATGCGCTTTCATTCGCGAAAAAATAAGCTGAAAATTCTCACAAATTTCTGATTTTACATCTTCAGAAATTTCTTGACATAACGATTCGATTTTATATAACTCAGCGGTCATGGCTGTGGCCGTGATGTTGCGGCGAAGTCCATTCAATAGAAGTTTCGTGGCGGCATTCCTCGTGATCTACCACTCACGAGAAAGCTGGTTGTTCTCCATGATGCTTTGCTGTATGTCTGGGGGAAGTTGGCGGGTGTAGTCCCTCTGCTTTCTTGGCTGATGTGACATGGGTGCATCGGCTGTGACTAAGGTATGACGCGTGAATGCGGCGAGTTGAACTTCTGCACCTTTGATGTCCGGATCGGGTGTGGCGGCGACTGTCTCGCCAAGTGCTCCCAGTTGATGCCAAGCAGCGACCTGCGGCTCCCCGGTGATGCCACATCCATGTGTTCAGTCGAAGATCACTGACAGGTGAAAAGTGGAAATTTGTGGTAAGTTCTGCGGGACCAAACTGCTCAAGTCATCGGTTCCTAGGCTTACGCGCTACTTAATCTAACTTAAACTAACTTACGCTAAGGACAACACACACACACACCCATGCCCAAGGGAGGACTCGAACCTCCGACGGGGGAAACCGCGCGAACTGTGGAAAGGCGCCGCAGACCGCGCGGCTACCCCGCACAGTCTGGCAGGTGATTGGACGACAATGTACAGCGGGTGGTCGCAACTGCGTTGTGTGCGGCCTCCTTGATGATGACTATGTCGAGAACATCTGGAAGGCCGTATGGTGGGTAGATTGTGGGGTCATATGGCCCCACCACAATCGCAGTATCGTTATTGGCCACTCTGAGCAACTGCCGTCCGCTGGAATTGGTGATTCTGGAGCTCAACTCCGAGTGCATGATATTGGTTTCGAAGCTATTCAGTTACAGACCCCACAGTGGCCGATATGCAGCAATGAATGTGATCTGTTCCGCCGATGAACTGACTGCGATACCAGTTGCTTCCATGGCTGCCATCTCTGGAAGCTATACTGGATGGTGACGCATTGAAATTGTGTGGTCGTCCTCTCTGCTTTGTGGCCGCACACTTGAAGGCAATGCATGCACAGTAATTTTCCAAGTGCTTCTCTCTACAGCTGAAACACATGGACCCGTCGATCTTGGGAATTTTGCTATGGCTGCTGTGGTCGTCTCTTGCACATTTCAAGCATCGTGGAGGCATCTGGCAGAGTCTTTCAGTGTGGTCCAGGCCCTGGCAGTTGAAACATTGTGCTGGCTTCTTCTTTTGCAGAGTTTCTCCACTGTCACTCCGACGTTTGCTACACTCTTGACCTGGAAGATCTTCCTGTTCTTGATGTTGTCATTGAGGATGGCCAGGAAGGGTGGCCTGTCTGCATTGTCCCTGGGTGACTTCCAACGTGATGTGGCGCATATTGCGAAGCTCATCTCTAGTAGCAGCACTTTCAGGCAGTCTGGGTCCATGCTGAATGGCAGCTTGTAAAGACGGTCTTGACTGTCTCCAACGGCTCTGAAGACCATGTGAAGTGGTGTACGCCTCTTTTCTTATCGAAAGGAGTCTACTGGGGTACACTTGTATGTGGCACCCGAATATGATAGTAATACTAATGTAAACTAGAATGAAACTATTATATTATAAACGATGTATGTCTCTGATAGGCTTTGTAAAGAGGACCGCTGAATGTGCACGACTGCAGAGACAAAAATATTGTTTCTGGTCTGAGATTGCAAGAGAGCGCTTGGCGCACAGCACGGGGTAGCTATTTGTGAGCGAAAGAGGATGGAGTAGGCAGTTTTTGTGGTGTGCTCTGCGAAGCCACCAAGTATTACATTATAATGTAGGAATTACGAGTAAATGTACTATTGGAAATATAAACGTGGAAGCAAACAATGCACATTGGTCGCTACTCATTTGTTGAACTTGCAAAAAACAAAGAGAAATGGACCTTATGATGCAGTCACCTCAACATGCTCATAGGCTTCAATCATGAATCTTCCTTCCCTTGCCCAATCCTACACCATTATCTTGACGTTAGGATTGTACACTGATTTTGCTTTTGTATGATTTATTATCAGGAATCTTGTTTACGAGACAATTTACTCATATTGTAACTAGGTTAGGATTCATGCTAGTGCATATGAGCACTATCAATTCTTTCAAATTTAACAGCGTTATGCAGTTGGACTTTCTTGTACAATTATGGCATGTTAGTTTATAATGGTCCTATACTGTATAATATGGGACTACACTGTAATGGTTCTATACTGTTCAAGATTTCTATTTATCAGTAATGAGGTAAATTTGCCACACATTTGTTGTACAAGGTACTTCCAAATATGGGCCAAATTTGTTAAAGGTAGGTTTGTGAAAGGAGTCTACTGGGGTACACTTGTAGGTGGCAACCGATTATGATAATAATACTTTTGTAAACTAAAATGAAACTACTATATTATAAACGATGTATGTCTCTGATAGGCTTTATAAAGCGGATCGCTGACTGTGCACGACCGCAGAGTCAAAGATACTGTTTCTGGTTCGTGATTGTAGTGTTGGAGTAAGAAAGTGCTTGTTGTACGGTGGGTAGCTGTCTGTGAGCGAAAGAGTAAGGAGTGGGCAGTTTTTGTGGTGTACTCTGTGAAGCAAGGAAGGTAAAGATGTTAAATGTTTATGACTCTCACTTTGCCAGCGCGTTAGTGTAGATGAGTTGGCTAATAATTGACAGTTGTTGAGTAACCCCAAAATATATGTAAACAGATTTGATGTAAAGGCTAGTTAGATATTACCCATATGTAATGTCTCTAAGATTTGTCAACACAGGTACACACAATGTTATGATTTGTCTTTAAGTTTTTCTAGTGAGGTTAGATAATTCTTCGCGTATAAATCTCATTGTTGTGATTCAACTACTAAAAAGAATGTAATTTTTCTGAGTAATGTAATTTAAATTTTCAGCTGTTTTGAAAAGCCAAATTTAACTTCGAATAAAATTCCACTATTGAAAAATTCAGTGTTAGTAATTCACCCCAATTAGCACCGCATCCATGGCCAGGCCATATGTTTTTCAAAGACACTGAATTTTTCTTAAATATTTTAATTTATCAGCTAAAAGAATTTAATGTACATTTCAAAGCATTCCACACCGCTGAGCCTGTAGCTAGTATATTTTATTCTTGTTCATGAGAGACACAAATATATCGCGTTCCACCGTCGCTGCTTTAGAGGTAAGATATTTTTTTTTTAAATTTGTTATGTGCACAGGGACCAAAGTTATCAGTTCTGAACATGGCCAGAGGATTCAATGCCTAAGGGGCTGAATGTATTTTACAGTGACTGTATTTCTTTATTGGTACTGGCAGTTGCATTGCCCAATCAGTTTGTATAAAGTTTCTGCTAACAGTAACACAGAGTAAGCACACTACCTGTAGTTACACCACGCTACACGATAGCTCCAAGTATCCAGTCCTCAGTCACGCATTCATACAATAACTTTTTTAAAGAACTTTATACTATGAAGTCCATGACCTCATGGTAGTCATCTGCGGTAAGGGTGATAACTCGCCACAATTCACACAGAGTCACGCAATTCGTGAAGTTGCCGTTTTTCGCAGATTTCACCTTTGTTGAAACGCTTTGAAGGCGCCAGTAAATTGGATAACGAATGGTGGTGTCGCCGGCGATTTCTTCTGCTGCTGGCCGTTCATGGCCTCGCCGACTTCGTCGTTGATGTTGGAGAACCGGTCGTCCGTGTTGACATCTCTGGCCATGTGCTTGCATCCTGGTCTGACGAATCCGTTGTCTCAAAAGCTGGGTCCTGGACACCTCTGAGGCCTTCTGTTGTGTGCGCACCGTGGACGTGCTACTGCCAGTAATGGGAACCGCTCATTTTAATACCCGCATCAGCAGGGTGCTTTTGCGATGCTTATTCCACCCCCATCGACTCTGCTGATGGCTTTGCCCCTGGTATCAGGTGCAATAGTAGCGCGAAGCTTCCTCTACCTCCTGTGTAGTAGCAGCACTTGTCGCAGGCGGCGTGCTCTTTGCTGGTGTGCTGTTCTTGGCGGTTGTTGGCCAGTGGTCAGTCGTCTGTGAGTGAGAAGCTGAAACTTCGTAAGCAGCACTGCTCGATGTGGGGCAGTGGGAGGCTTGTCGTCGTTCTACACGCAGTGCGCATGCTACAGCGTGCAGGGGAAAGCCCCATCCGCAGGGTGCGTGCATCTCCACTTCGTTGCGCCTTTCTTCCTAGATCGGACCATCGTAGGTGGTGGGCAGGATGCCGAACCACTCGCTTCCACAGCCGAGACTGTGTCTGCATAATAACGACCCGATCCAGTAGTGGCGTCATTCTCATTGTCTGAGCCTATGAGCCATTCCATCATAGGTAGTGGGTAGGATGAGGCCTCCAACAGAGCAAGCTCAGCCCAGCGGCTATGTACCACGCTACTTACTTATGCAGCTGACGCCACAGTCAAATAAGGACTTCGTGAACACAAATCAGTAGCAGTCTCGGAATCAGATGTCTTCTGCTGGTTCGTCACCAGTGGGGGGCCAGATGGGGCTACTGGTAGAGTGAGGTTTCCTGGATGGCGATTCACCACCTCCTTCGCAATAATCTGCACTGGAAGGCATCTCATCATACAACGAGCCTTGCCTAATGTGTCTCCTCGCACTGCTAGCATCCTGCTTCTGGCAGGGGCGCGGACGGCGGTCGGAGCATGCTGCCGTGGCCTCCTGTGGTGCGCTGTACGGTACTCCACGTTGGAAAACTAGATCAACTTTGTATTTCTCGCATCCAAGATAGCCCGCCACGTGTTTCCCTCCATATTTCGCGCCCATCGGTTCGTCCTCTCGTTTTATTGTGCGTTTCTGGTTTGTGTGGCCACCAAAACACTTCACACAGACGTCAGGCGTTGCACATTGGCGTGCCACGTGCCCTACCACCTGACATCTGAGGCACTGCATTACCTGGAGTTCCCATATGTGAGCCCCCCTTCACTTCTTTTTTTAATTACCACCTTCTTATGCTACATAGGACCAAGCCCCTAATCTGCTTTTATGTATTTTTCCCATGTACGATTTCTAAAGCGTTAATAAAGCTTACGCTATTCTGAAAATATTTAGGAGATCGTTTGGGAACTCATATAAAAATGTCATGTGACTAGGGTCTCCCGTCGGATAGACCGTTAGCCGGGTGCAAGTCTTTCGATTTGACGCCACTTCGGCGACTTGCGCGTCGATGGGGATGAAATGATGATTATTAGAACAACACAACACCCAGTCCCTGAGCGAAGAAAATCTCCGGCCCAGCAGGGAATCTAACCTGGGCCCTTAGGATTGACATTCTGTCGCACTGACCTTTTTTTTTCGTCGTTGCGGACGTCGCAAGACATCCTGTTCAA
Source organism: Schistocerca americana (assembly GCF_021461395.2). Taxonomy (NCBI): domain Eukaryota; kingdom Metazoa; phylum Arthropoda; class Insecta; order Orthoptera; family Acrididae; genus Schistocerca; species Schistocerca americana. The sequence continues at coordinate 215,308,946 of NC_060125.1, read as the reverse complement.
GTTCGGTGGTTGATCCTTCCACTCAGTATTTTATTACAGAGGCCAACCGGCTCTCTGACCGAACACGCTGAGCTACCGTGCCGGCTATCTCTCAGCTACCACGGGCGGACGGGAACTCATACGGGAAGCCGACATTCTTTTCGAGTAACACTACTAAGACAATTTAGAGAACCAGCATTTGAAGCTGACAACATACATTTTGCGTAAGGATCATGAAGAGGAATTAGGGCTCGTATGGACACATATAGACAATCGTTTTTCCCTCGCTCTGTTCGTGAATGGAACAGGAACAAATAACTAACAGTGAATAGTGGCTTGCGGAGTATGTATGCAAAAAAAAAAAAAAAAAAAAGAGAGAGAGAAGCCGATCGGTGGTAGCCTCAACGCTTTCCTAGCTACAGGTTGTTGGGCAGCGTCTTCTGTTGTGGTTCCTGCCTCCAGAATCGCGAAGGCTCCCCCGTTTAACTGCGACTCTGCACGACCTGCGATCGTGACCGCTTTGCTAGACTGGCTGTGAGTATAGACCGGCCTCGCTTGTCGACAACAGCCTTCTGTTTGCGCTCCTCGTTGGCGCACGGGATGCTGGCGGAGGATTTCTTCCTCCGCCCGCCGTCTTCAGGTACAGCAGTCGCCTGGCGCTTGCGGCGCTCTGTTCGGCGCTCTTTATCGAACCGAAATTCGATGAGCTGCCACCCCTGCGCTGCTGCCGAGTCTCGCCTTGCGGCAGCTACGCATGCTGTTGAAGAATGCGGCGCTCACTCTCCGTGTTGCGCCTCGGAGTACGCTCGGGAGGTCCACTGTTCGTGACGCTCCTCGCCCGGACGTCTACTAACACCGACGTGATAGGGGCAGTTGAGTCTGCCGGCAGTCGAAGTTTTGGAGCGCCCTCTGAGGCGTTGGTCCTGGCAGCAATGGGTGGCGTGGGCACAGTGCCACCCATGTCCTCCTCAGCGTGGTCCGTTGTCTTCCCAGGGGCCGTTGTACTTGCGCGCGCGCGCGCGCGCCTGTGTGTGTGTGTGTGTGTGTGTGTGTGTGTGTGTGGAGGGGGTTGGGGGGTGGGGGGGCAGATGAGGCCATCTTCTGAGCAGCCTGTCTCTTACGCAATCTCAGAGGAGCGGCGATCCGCCACGCCCATCATCTTCTTGAATACCTCGCGGAACTCGTCTCTCATTCCCAACTTCCTCCCACAAACACGTTGATAAGCTGTGAAAGATAAAAACGTATTGCGCATGTCACTGGATAGAGAAAAGTTCTGTCTTACGTTCGCACAGATACTACACCATACTGTCAACATGAAGACCATGCATCGAAACTGTGGTTCATTTCCTTCCACACACAAATCAACAGATACCTATTTATTGAATCGACAGGCTCAACAATTCGATTTCTCAGATCTTGAAGGCTAGCTGCCATAAGTAATACAAGGTTCAAATGGCTCTGAGCAATATGGGACTTAACTTCTGAGGTCACAGTCCCCTAGAACTTAGAACTACTTAAACCTAACTAACCTAAGGACATCACACACATCCATGCCCGAGGCAGGATTCGAACCTGCGACCGTAGCGGTCGCGCGGTTCCAGACTGTAGCGCCTAGAACCGCTCGGCCACTAGGTAAAACAAATACTCTGTGTTTTATACAGGGTGCTCATTTTAAGTGAATACATTGGAACACATCGAAAACTACACATCGGATGAAAAAATGTTATGACCCGAATTCGTTCGTCTCAAATTCAAATCGCTCTGAGCACTATGGGACTTAACATCTGAGGTCATCAGTCCCCTAGAACTGAGAACTACTTAAACCTTAAGTAACCTAAGGACATCACATACATCCATGCCCGAGGCAGGATTCGAACCTGCGACCGTAGCGGTCGCGCGGTTACAGAGTGAAGCGCCTAGAACAGTGGCCGGCTTGTTTGTCTCAGAGGGACATCCAACGATACCACACTCGACTCGCCAACCCAACCTGTGAGAGGGTGGCGGGAAGCCACTTCGAGATCTTCCTTGGGAACCCCCGTTTTTTATTGCAGATTACGATTCTATGGCAAAATCTACATACATTTTGTCTGAAGCATTTTCTTCGTTTTGCTGTAATCGGTGGAATAGAAATAGGTATACAATCGTAATTTATATGCTACTCAATGGCCCTTGAATACCCATGGCACTTGGGACTCCATCTCCATGATGTTTGGATAGGATAGGCCAATATTTCATAGCTTCTGATTGGAAACTCCACTCATAACGGTGTATTCCTCCGGGATATCGAACAGGCGACTACTCGACTCGCCCCCGTGGCCATGTAGCGAACTACGACGCATCATAGCAGGCAGTACTTAACAGGCATTACTCTGCGACCGAGCTCACGTATCTTGCAGGCACAGAACAAACAGATAGCGGCTCTAAACATTACGATACTTGCGCAGCGTTTATTGCCTGCGCAAGTACCTATCATTTGGAGAACAGACGTGCAAGTGGACGATGAATGTTACAGCCAAAGAAGAAAAAATGGAAATGATACTTATTTAAGGAGAATGTACGAGAAATGTTGAGGCTACTGTTGCCTTGTACGCCAAGCGTTTTTATTCTTTTAGGAGGTTGTAAACGCCTTTATGTCTGATGGCAGAGTACAGACCGGCAGAAGAGAACGAAGCAAACTTCTTACAGGAGAAGCTAATGAAATAGCTGTCCTAGTGGCAGTGGACAACAACCCACAAATAAGCGCCCGGCAGTTCCACCACAATCCCAATAAGCCCTTAGGTAGTACTGCATCGTAAGTATCATTCATACCATGTTTCACTGCATCGAGAACTTCATGGCGCCGATTTCCATAACGGGTAGTGTTTTGTGAAAGGGGTAACAAATGCAAACGATCCTAGGTTCTTTGCCTAGGTACTATTTTCCTATGAGTCTACATTTACAAACCGTGATAGCGTTAACTGGCATAACATGCATTACTGAAGTGTGGGTAAACCTTTCTGGTTACGGCAAGTTGACCATAAATGTCCTTGGTCGGTTAACGTACAGTGTGGCATCGTGGCGTTGGTCCTTGTTTTATCGACGGCACATTGCATGAACACAAATATAGAACGTTTTTGGAACAGATACTACTGCAGGATGTTGTCCTGGACGTTCGACAGCGAATGTGTTTTCAGCATGACGGTTCCCCGGAGCATTACGCAGTTGATGCACGGGAGGTATTAGACCGTGTTTACACTGGTCAGTGGATCGGCAGAGGTGGCCCAATTAATTGGCCCACTAGGTAGTCGCATTTGACGTAGCCGGATTTCTTTCCATGGGGGTATGTAAATTTTAAGGAGTGCCAGCAAGTGCCAACAAGCCGTGCAGACATGGTCGACCGCATCAGATACGTCTATGCTGACATTCCTGCAGATATGCTTCTTTCCTATGTACAATCATTTGAAAAGCGGTTCACTAAATGTACTGAAGTTGGCAGTATTACGAGAGAGCACATTCCGGGAAGAGATGGGCAACATATTACTACCGCCCACATATATCTCGCGTAATGATCACAACGAAAAGAACCGAGAAATTAGAGCAAATACGGAGACTTACAAGCAGTCGTTCTTCCCACGCACAATTCGTGAATGGAACAGGGAAGGGGGGATCAGATAGTGGTACAATAAGTACCCTCCGCCACACACCGTAAGGTGGCTCGCGGAGTATAGATGTAGATGTAGATGTATTACGTCTGAACAGTTACTCTAATTGGTCGAGTAGTCACCTGTTCGATATGTCAAAGGAATACATCGTTACGAAGGGGTTTCCTGTTATAAGTTATGTAATACTGGCCTGTCCTACCCAAGCAGCTTTGAGGTGAGGTGCCATGTGCCATTGGATATTCAAGGGCCATTGAGAAGCATGTCGTAAATTACGATTGTGTACCCGTTTCTATTCCTCCGATTACAGCGCCATTTGTGGCGAAACGAACGAAATGCTTCAGAGAAAATATATGTATGTGTCACTGTAGAATGGTAATCTGAATAAAAGACGGGGATTCCCATTGAAGATTTCACAGTTGCCTCCGGCCATCCACGCACGGCGTGTGGTGGGGGAGGTCGAGTGCGGTATCATTGGATGTCCCTCTTCGAGACAAACAAATTGGAATTATAATTATTTTTATCCGATGTCCAATTTTCGAGATATTTCAGTGTCTTCAGAAGAGCACTTGAACAATTGATTGACTTCGCACAAATTCCTACACACAAACGATTTCTCTTGTGGTGTAGTCGCTGTGCTGTAACAAACAAAAGGAAATGCTTGTGCTTTCGTGTCACATAATAAATGTAATGAGAAGGGAACTTTGAACCTTCCTCTACTCGCGACATGCACCGCGTGTTTCTATCTTTTGTAGTTTGTCTGCAATAAAGTACCGAAATCTGTTCTTTCTATTTGAGTCACCGAAATGACTACGTCGAGAAAATTCGAGAATTTGGAGCTAATACAGAGGCTTATCTACTTCTCCCAACGCATCATCAGCGTGTGGAACACACGAAAACTTGCGGTGGTCAAAGCATATTAACTTTGTGTGTGGAAAGATTAGTAGTGGATTATATCTACTCAGTCATCTTGCAAAAATAGTTACAAACCGTACTATTCAAACTGTTTACTATGGAACAATATATCCTTTATTAAATTATGGAATTGAACTTTGAGGCTATGCTGCTAATACAAACCTCAATAGACTAATGTTGTTGCAGAAGAAGGTAATTAGAATAGTGCATGATTTGGGTCATAATGATTCCGTTAGAGAGATTTTTGTGCAACGTAACTACCTTACAGCGTATTCCCTGTACTTATATAAGGTAATTTTATTTTTTGTAAATCATCAAAAAGATTCACGAAGATGCAATGACATCCACGACCACAGCACTAGAAATAAAAATAGTTAATTCAGTCAAAGAACAAAGTTAAAAATAACAGATCACAGCCCTTGCATCAGTGGTCAAATTTCATTTAACAAATTGCCAAAAGACTTATGTGCCTATGATGGAAATATCTTTAAAATGAAACTCAAATTATTCCTGGCAAAGAAATGTTTGTACTCTCTGTCTGGATTCTAAGTTGAAAACACGTAATCTTACAGTTTGTATTAGAAATTAGAAATATTTTAGTTGTATACCTACTTCTGTGCCACTACGTTCCCTCTGTGTGCTTGTATTATAGCCTTGCTAATTTATATCAACTTTTTGTTTTGTTTGTATTTTATGAACATCTTCATAATTATGTAAACAACACTGACGTTTGCAATAGTCATCATTTTTGTTGACTCTATGCAAAAAAATTAAATAAATAAGAAAAGGGGAGGGGATTCACATACTGGTATCAGAAGTACCTTCCACCATACACCATTACATCGCTTGCGGTGTATGGTGTAAATGTAGATCGTCGTGCTACCGCTTCTCAGCTATGAGTGGACAACGAACAGCCGGCCGCGGTGGCCGAGGCCGGCCGGAGTGACCGAGCGGTTCTAGGCGCTACAGTCTGGAACCGCGCAACCGCTACGGTCGCAGGTTCGAATCCTGCCTCGGGCATGGATGAGTGTGATGTCCTTTGGTTGGTTAGGTTTAAGTAGTTCTAAGTTCTAGGGGACTGATGACCTCAGAAGTTAAGTTCCATAGTGCTCAGAGTCGTTGGAACCATTTTTTGACAACGAACAGCAATAGAACGTGAGCACCCTGACCCGCGTTGACTACTACCGCCATTGAGCAGTACTGTTCAGTCGCTGCTAGGATAGTGGTTATTCTTAGTGTTTTACCTCTCTGTCGAATGAGCACCTAAAATTCCGCTTTAAAAAATCGTTTTGTTCGCTTTCATCGACGTTGAGCGTCGCATGAAAGACTTGATGAGGAGTATTTGTTTGGGATGAGTTCAGCTACACACTGCAAACTCCAAATTGTAAATTTCTACCGAAAAGCCAAAGGAAATGCGCCTGACGAGTCTTAGGACGGACGTCCTGAATAAAACATCTAGTGAATCACGTCGGAAGCTCCATAAGACTGTTTGCGGATAATGTGGTTGTCTACAAGGTAGCAAAGCCAGAAGACTGTCGCGAACTACCGGAAAATCTGCCGGTAATTGATGAATTGTGCTGGGACTGGCGGTTGAACCTGAAAGAAAATAAATGCAATATACTGTGCATAAAGAGCCGGAGAAATCTACTACCGTATAATTACACAATTGGCGGCTATCACTGGAAACAGTAACTAATGTAAAATACCTAGGAGTAACTACCTGGAGCGACCTGGAGTGGAGCAACCACATAAAACAAATAGTAGGGAAATCAGATGCTAGGCTGAGATAAAGAAGGGGCATAAGGAAACGTAATTAACCCACGAAAGAAGTGCCGTACAAAATTTTCCGGCGCAACATCACGCGCCGGCATGTCGGTATGGAACGAAACAGCAGAGAAGGCTGTAAGACGACGTCAGCCTATAGAACGCTGACTAGGACGACACAATGACAGGAGCGGCACCTATGCGACGAGAATGTAACCGCCGATCCAGCTAGCCTCGGTGCACTAAAAGATCCACACTAGAAGACGAGCCATGACTTGTTGAAATGGTTCAAATGGCTCTGGGCACTATGGGACTTAACATCTGAGGTCATCAGTCCCCTAGGACTTAGAACTACTTAAACCTAACTAACCTAAGGACATCACACACATCCATGGCAGAGGCAGGATTCGAACCTGCGACCGTAACAGCCGCGTGGTTCCGGACTGAAGCGCCTAGAACCGCTGGGCTACCGCGGCCGGCCCCATGACTTGTGATCTGTATTAATTGCTTACATGGAAATTGTATATATCGAAGGACATTGATTACTTGCATGTCGCCAATTGCTTGCGACACCTGTTTGTAAAAAGGCAGAGTTAAGTATTGTCAATTCAATTTAATGTAATAAATTCCGTTAATAAGATTTGCTTGAATGTTGTCTAGCTATCCGAGAAAACAGCTTCTTACGCACCCTATATTAGACGAGTGGGCACGATCCCACACAAAACACATTTTCGAGCGATTCTTGAGTACTGTTTATCAGTCTGGGATCAAAAAAATGGTTCAAATGGCTCTGAGCACTATGGGACTCAACATCTTAGGTCATAAGTCCCCTAGAACTTAGAACTACTTAAACCTAACTAACCTAAGGACATCACACACACCCATGCCCGAGGCAGGATTCGAACCTGCGACCGTAGCAGTCCCGCGGTTCCGGACTGCAGCGCCAGAACCGCTAGACCACCGCGACCGGCTCTGGGATCATTACCAGCTTGGATTAATAGAGGGTATAGACGAGATCCAACGAAAACTTGCGCCGTTCGTCAAGGGGTCGTTGCACAAGAGCGTTACGAAGATAGTCAACAAGTTTCAGTGGCAGACACTACAAGACAGGCGTTGTGCATTACGGAGAGATTTCCTATGGTGATTCCCAGAGAGTAGACTTACGTTCCGGAAAGAGTTGTGCAAACAGATCATTTCCTCCCACAAACGTCGGAGATTTTAACCAGTGTATTTCCAACTCGTGTCCAGTGTTTCACAACTGTGCCACTCGATCGGTGGAAGCGAAGTTGATGAAGCACTAGAGTTGCAGAGAATATAAATTGACGCCTTCTTATGCTGAGAATGCGTTAAAAGGAGGTAAAGCTTACAGACTACTAACTAGACATTTTTGAGCTAGAAACAAACAAGTTTAGTACATTTTGGTGTGTTGGCAGAAGAGCCACACCGTGTTGCTAGAGGAGGCCGAAATGCACGCGTTTAATCTCACGCAGACTGGCGTGAGGTCTGGAACAAGATAAAGTAATTATCCCATCAAGAAAAGAACGTAGTTGCTTGAATACTTAACTTTAATCCATAATTGGAGAACATCGCTCTTGTTGATACATTAATAACAATCTTACTTGCTAGGTCGTAGCAAATGACGTAGCTGAAGGCTACGCTAACTATTGTCTCGGCAAATGAGAGCGTAATTTGTCAGTGAACCATCGCTAGCAAAGTCGGCTGTACAACTGGGGCGAGTGCCAGGACGTCTCTCTAGACCTGCCGTGTGGCGGCGCTCGGTCCGCAATCACTGACAGTGGCGACACGCGGGTCCGGCGTATACTAATGGACCGCGGCCGATTTAAAGGCTACCACCTAGCAAGTGTGGTGTCTGGCGGTGACACCACACATTTATTCTTAAAAATGTTTGACAAACATTTTTAACGACAATGTTTATAGTTACGCTTTGAGTTTTAGAAATAGATAACACATAGTGAGGGTCTTATGTCTAATGACTTTTTAATATTTTATCGTTTTTGGCAAATCACTTTTGGATGTTCCCGTTTTGTCGGACTGCGGGGGCACAGTATGTGCGTTTGGGACGTTTGATGAATTTTTATTTATCTAGTTGAAGAGTTTTTCTCTTTCCCTTCTTTTTCTCTCTTTTTTCTTCGTGTGTATTTTATTACTGAGTACCTTATACAAAGATGTTGTGCATAGTGTACAAAATTGTTCAAGTATTTGATAATAAAAAACAATTCATGCTCACAAGAATACATAATACTGTTTCGCAGTAATGTTTTTATGGCGCCCCATTACTGTTTCGTGAGCCATTTCAGCCACTCTCAATCAGCGAGTGGAATGCACGAACGTAGCATATCCACTAAAAAATTCGTTTTATTTACGAGCGAAATATTTGAAATGTCATGAATAGTTATATTGTACAGTGTCTTGGGATACCTGATGCGGAATATTTGTTACCTTTTCTTTTTAGACTGTACGATTTTACAACAGCTATTTTAACATGTTGACACTTTAAAATTATGGTTGTTGTATGAGTGACGTGCGGCAGTGATGCTGTGACGTCCAATGACATTTTTATTCCATTTTACTGTTGTGCCTGTGGTTTACTGCTAAGTTCCGCCTAGCGGGGATGTTGTGTGAGCGCGTTGTCCCCATTTGATAATGTTTCCGCTATTGGGCTGTAGTTCTCTCTATAATTAAATTGTTTCGATAGAGCAAAGAGACTATGTAAAGCTTTCAATAAAGCTTCCCTTCCCATTACATTTATTATATGACGTGTAAGCACAAACATTTCCGTTTTATGTTCTACATTTTCTTTTACAAAATGTGAACTAATTTAATAAATTTGACTATAATGAATGTAATTGTTTGAAATCGTGTAAACTGACTTGCAGCGGCGACTTCTTGCGGGTTTGGATGGAGGCAAGTTTCTTGCCACTGCACGGTAGTGAATTGTGTTTCTCTTCATGCGCAGCGTGTACGCTACAATAGTGCTCTTTACACCTAATTTTATTTGTGTGATGAAACCGGAATGGTTAATGATTTTGAATGCAACATCACATGTAATGCAACATGTTTCTACTCAGGTATGGACATGTTCCATGGTTGTTTTATAATGTTCTCTGCTTTAAGTTCTATACGAATGTAAAGCAGAAAACACTATAAAACAACTGTATAATTGTTAGGAGTGCGTTTATAAATTAGGCTACCTTTATGTACTTACATTTTACTAGGCTCGAAGATAATCATTACCGACCGAAATTAATAACCTGATTAAAAATAAACATAGTGATCCAAGACTGGAATTATAATGAAGCAAATATTTATCTGTTCTGCAATATCGGGAGGAAAAATCAGGTGCGTTGCAATACCTCATTGAGCGGAACCATAGTAAATAGCGAGACCACAACCAAACTTCCTAATATGTTCTCCGGCTGTACCAGTAAGCCGTTTAATTTTCCCGTAAAATGCTCCGAAATATTGATATAGGAGTGCGATCCCCCCACATATGGTCGTAATAACGTTGTCAAGACCATGGCAAACGAATAGGTGGGCGAACCAGTGGTATTCACTACAGGTCTGAGGAACATGTTCTTCATGCAGCTTCGGCAATCCATAAAGTCTTGGTGGCATCGCGTCTAAATTGGACTTTTCTGAACGCTCTGTTCAGTAGAGGACTTTCTTATCAACCGCGTAATAGTTCTAAGGACTTCGTCAGTGAGGTGCTTACTCAGTTTTCTATATGTCAACGGATTTAGTAAGTCCTTAAACTTGATATGATAGTCGGCCACATCCAATACTATCGTCGTTTTTCCCTTGCCTGTGAGGAGGATGATAGTACTATAGTCCTCATTCAAGAGTTTTACGGAATTCTTCTTTATAGCACGCATGTACTGGCAGCCATAAGGGGATACCATGAAAGGCTATCGAGAGAGGCCATAGAGATTGTTAAACACTGCAGGAATTTCGATAGGAAGGAGGAGGGCATAACATCTGGATTCCGGTGCTGAAGAAGATGAGTACTATAGTCCGATCCACGAACGATGGCGCTTCGCGCATATCAAGGCACGGACGTGGACTACGTTGTTGACGATCGTAACTCGGCGGCAATCGGTCGTGTGTCCAACTATAGTCTTCCACCATGGGTTGTAGTAACAGTGGACGACGGCAACATACAACGACCAATTGCCCTCGGTATTTAAATAATGTGAAGTCACGTCTCTACGCGTTAACGGAATTTTACTGCAGTCGGTTGTTGGCCAGGGTGTTAACAGGACACTCAAAGAACCCTCTAGAAACTGTTCTCCACAGATGGGGACGAAACGTTGGCTTTAATGTGAAATCCATTCGACCACTGCATAATTGCCAGGAATATTGTATTAACTGTGACATTTTCGGCCGCGATAGTTTATATTTTACAACTTACAGAGGATCAAATAGAAGGAATCATACACACTGAAAAGCAACTAATGGTCACTTTAAGGTCTGTCGTTTTATCTTTCTGTAGTATTAACTGATCGTAATGTAATGCGTAAGGTAAAAGTAAAGTTCCACTTTCTGGCCGTAGATGAGCCAATTCTGGCCGTCCGATCGCCGTGTCGTCCTCTACCAATGACATCAGTGGATGTGGTATGGGGAGGGGGGGGGGGGCGTATGGTCACCAGTTGCTGAGAGGTATGAAAATTGCAGAACTATCAGTTTAATAAGTCATGGCTGAAAAATACTAACACGAATTCCTTACAGAAGACTGGAAAAACTGGTAGAAATTATCCTCACGGAAGATCAGTTTAGGTTTTGGAGAAACGTAGGAACACGCAAGGTTATACTGACCCTACAACTTTTCTTACAAGATAGGTTAAGAAAAGGCATACGTACATTTATAACATTTGCAGATTTAGAGACAGCTTTTGACAATGTTGAGTGGAATACTCTCTTTAAAACTCTGGGGGTAGCTGGGGTGAAACACAGTTAGCGAAAGGCTATCTACGACTCGGACAGAAAGCAGACAGCAGTCATAAAGTCGAGGGGCATGAAAAGGAAGCAGTGGTTGAGAAGGGACTGGAACACGGTTGCAGCCTATCCCCAGTGTTATTCAACGTTTACTATGAGCAAGTAGTAAAGGACGCCAAAACAAAATTTGGAGTAGGAATTTAAGTTCAGAGAGAAGACGTAAAAACTCTGAGGTTTTCCAATGACGTTGTAATTCTGTTAGAGACAGCAAAGGACTTAGGAGAGCAGTTGAATGGCATGGGCAGTGTCTTGAAAGGAGGATATAAGACGAACATCAATAAAAGCAAAATAAGGAAAAAGGAATGTAGTCGAATTAAATTAGGGAACGAGATATTTAAAGTAGTAGATGAGTTTTGCTATTTGGGCAGTAATTGATGTTAGCCAAAGTAGACAGGGCAAAATCTAGACTTGCAATGGCAAGCAAAGCCTTTTTTGAATAAGAGAAATTTGTTAACAGCGAATATAGATTTAAGTGTTAGGAAGTCTTTTCTGAAGTTATTTGTGTGGAGTGTAGCCATATATGTAGGTGAAACATGGACGATAAACAGTTTAGACAAGAAGAGAATAGAAGCCTTCGAAACATGGTGCTATAGAAGAATGCTGATGATTAGACGGGTAGATTATGTAACTAAGGGGGAGGTGCTGAACAGAATTGGGAAGACAGGAAATTTGTGTCACAACTTGACTAAAAGGAGGGATCGGTTGATAGGACATATTTTGAGAAATCAAGAGATCACAAATTTATTACTGGAGGGAGGTGTGGAGCTAAAAATCGTAGAGGGAGATCAAGAGATGAATACAGTAAGCAGATTCAGACGTATGCAGACTGCAGTAGTTTTTGGAGATGAAGAGGTTAAGTTTTCACAGGAGAGATGTAGCTTTGATGATTTTCCTGGTTCTATCACTCGGTTGAATTCCACCGAATGTTTGAAAAAAGTGGCATGTGATACCACGTGAATAAATAATAACTTTTGAACCAACTGAGCTATAAGAATTCTAATACAATTACAATGAACTAAAGTCACAATTTTCACGACAAAAAGTCAGTGAACTACACAGGTATAATGATGTACATTTATAAAATACGCAATCATTTATGATTACTCATGCGGACATTTGATTGTTCTATATCAAAATGTATTTGTACGTACAGCAACATATCAACTTGCTCATTGATGCAGTTTGCCTGTGGTAGCAATAAATTTGACTTCATCTGAGACAGCTGTTGATAATACACCGTGCGCTCACACATGGCGAGTGAACATCAGGTAATAGCTGTTGCCACGGTTAGGAAAGTTGATCTTTTCTATTTTTTAAGGATAAATCACAAAACGGAGTATGACACACCAGAAGCCACACTTGCTAGATGTCATCAAGAGAAAGAACCATTGGGACAAGTGTCACTTGACATTTCATAGTCTTAAAAATCCTTAATCGAAACACGCAATCAATAAAACACGAAATGCAGCAGTTTTGAGTTTGAGCTCCAGCCTTTGAACTGCAAGTTAGTTTGTGCTGTGCTACTGGGCACTGGTGTGGAAACAGAAATCCAACATGTAGTATTATCGTTGTATGATAAGGTAAACTCTTATTGTAGGACTTCTTAAGAAGATGAAGGATCATGAATTTGTATCAGGAAAAGAGCATAGTTCAAATCGAGACATGACCGTCGGACAGTTAGTGAAGACAAGAACTTTGACATACTAGCTATTGAATTGACACAACTTGTCATCAACAAGAAATTAATAGTTTTGTGTATGCACTGATCACCTAGTGGTAGCGCAGATTCTTTTTTAAATAAATTAACTGAGGTTCTAGTAAAATCTCAACAACAAAAGTTAACGTAACTTCGCTCAACGGACACTTCCCAATAGCAGACTCCTCTCAACAGCGGGCATTATAAAATTTCCCTGCCAAATAACATTAACGCTTATGATAAAACTCTTCTGAATAGCGGACATTCTCAATAACGGACAGGATCACTGAAATTTATCCAACAACCATTAGAACTTCCACAGAACCAACATCATAATTATGCACAACGCCTCTGTCACCAGCTGCAGCTGTTACTGTTAGCAGCTCTGATGCTGCCGCGAACGGCTTTGATGATGCCGCTCCTGCTACGCTCACTTCATGTGCCGACTTTTCATATGCGCCGACACACAGCTTCTCTTGTCAATCCACGTCAACGATAACGAATAAACCCAAAAGCGCCGTAGAAGGCACGTGTGAAGGCGCCCATTTAAACCAGGGTTTCGTCAGCGCAATCGCCACCAAGAAGCGTTTCTTACCGTGAAAGGGGGGGGGGGGGCTAAAGTGCATACTGTTGCTGACTACAAGCAGAGAATTTATGTATTGTAGTCCTATCACAAAAATGGAAACAGTTAATGCTGCATGAAAAAGTCGAGACAACTAATGTCTACGAAAAGGAAAAGCTTAGAGACTCGGCCACGAGGTTTGCTGTTGGAAAAAGACAGATCAGTGACATTTTAAGAAACAATATTGCCATTCTGAAATCGTGGACTGGAAATGATAACCTTACCAGCAAACGCGCTTTTCCCAACAGACCATGCTTAAAAGTTGACAATTTGACTTTTGAATGGTTCTGCCGTGTTCGCAGCAATAACTTGCCAGTTAGTGGACCTTTGATCTGCGAGTAAGCACTCGCAATAGCCAAGGAGTCGGGACTTAAACGATTTTAAAGCATCTCTAGGTTGGCTTGACAAATTTAGGAGTAGACACAACATATCTTTTCTAACAGAGTGTGGTGAATCCAGTTCAGTGGACGCAAGCATCTTGTCAGATTGGCAAAAAAGGGTAATAGGACGTTGTGAGGGTTATGAAGAAAGAAACATTTTAACTGTGACGAGATTGGTCAACGTGTTTCACAGGCAAAAAGTGTTGAGTCACATTTAATCTCTAATGAACAATGTTGAATATTGATATGAACTTGGAAAATCATTAGTGTATTGGATGCCATTCTGTGGATTTTTCAGCCTTAAAACAAGTTTCATCCAATACAATCAGCAACTATTTCAAGAAGGCAGGGTTCATTTTTACTGACTGTGCTTTAGCGATTCGCGACGGTATAGAAGAAAACAACCTCAAGGAACATAAGCATGGACTTTAGTAGAGGAATTTGGTGGATCTGAAGGATATGCCAATATCGATGATGCACTGTTCACAGAAAGTACATCAACTAGTGTAATTGAAAACAAGAGCTTCATCAAGAAGGCTGTGGTGAAAATGTCGAGAATGGACAAAAAATGAAGATGACGTAACTGATCCCGGACTTTACTCGATTTTCAAGTATGCAGGCATTGGAGGATTACGAAAATTGAAACACTGCTTCTACTTTTTAGTGAGAAGTAATAAAGAGGGACTCATTTTAACGTTAGCAGTTGAAACACGTGTTGAGAAGCCTCTCTGGTTAAAAAAAAAATGTAATACTGTATTATACTAGTGTATGGGGATTCGTTAATGTAGCACTGTACTTAAATAAACTTAAATTTTCACTAATTTACTTATGCAGCAGTACAGAATTTTCTGTCTACTGTACATTGAATGTAACGTATTGTATACAGCATTTTTATCCTTTTCTGAATAGCGGACACTTCTTAAAAACGGACATTTTTATTTTCCCTAAGATTTCCACTGTTCAAAATTTTTACTGTATAAATACAAATTTCTCAATTGTAACTATTATTACCTTCATAAACATACTTCACAATTTTGGCATGTCCATGTAGCTCAGCAACGCAACAAGGATAACAACAATGACAGCATCGGTAATCGACTGTGTGGCCACAAATGTGGAAAGAAGAAAGTGTGATGCTGCTGTAAACGATCTTCGACGCTCAGACCATTTCTACCAAATAATAACAGTAAAATTAATTGAACTGCAGGCTTACAAAAGACTTTATCCAAAGTTGAAAGGCAACATTTTTCAAGAGAAATGCAAACCACAGTTGGGATGCAGGATATAGAGAAATCAGTGTAAAAGTTCTTAGTTTAAACTGATCTTTGAAAGACCTTTTCAAAATTACCAACTTCAATAGCAATGTCTTACAAAAAGAAATGGATAACAGCAGGCACTAGAATGTCCTTCCAGAACCTTAAGTAGTAGCTCAGTTATGAAAGAGAATCACAGTGAACCAGAGTTCTCAAATTAATTGGAGGACACTGACTGCTGCAGAAAGGTTGGCGACAATACAGAGAATTAAATCAAGGTAGTCTGGGATGTTATTTAACATGAAACAGAAAGAGACCAAAAAAATCATAAGTTACAGATAATGGAGGGGGATAAAGTAATAAATTAGCGACACCAGCTAGCAAACATTATGAACGAGTATTTTTCGTGAATCGTTGAGTAGTTACAACAAAAATTTCTAAAAACAAACGTAACATCTTTAAGTTGAACGTACATTGTGAATTTACCATCACATTATTTATCATATCTCGTCCTCATTGTATATCTTATATATAGGGTGTCCCATTTATACTGCTCACTCAAAATAATTTTTTCTGGTGTGTTAAATGAAAAATTATGTCGAGCAGTGTTTTTAACATCATTTGATAGTTATTGCTTAGGGTATACGTTTCACATATTCCCACACATGTATGAGATACAGGGTAGAGGTTAATTTTATTAAATGGAATCATATACTTTTTATTCAAGAATACGCTCATCTTCTCCAAGAGCTATTCAAAAATGTATCACACTGTACCATGTTATCCATGGAAGTAGTAGCTACGGAAATGATAAATAGTACATAAATCCTCTGATTTAAATATCACTTTAGTGCATTTCATTAACAAAATCATTTAACCTCTTCAAGGCGCATTTGAGCATTTTACAAATTACTAATAAACATCGAATGCAACAGTACTGCACTGTACAGTAACTGGGTCTTGTTACTGTACAGTATCTTATTACAGTACCTGCGACAATGCAGAAGTAATATAGCCCTTTGTAGTAACTTTTAATGTGATACTACCACCACATGAAAAACAGTGTGTTTACATCACACGCTCAGAATGGTGACGATTGCCATTCACACATAGGGTCACTCTGTGGAAGAAGGACGTCCTACATCGTGCTACTACGTCCTCTGTTATGGCTGTACAAGTAGCAGTAATGCGTCGCTGCATGGCCTCTGGAGCTGTCGGAACACACAGAAAAACATCCAGCGGTGTAAGGTGCAGAGACCGGGCAGGCCATCAAACTGCCCCACCACTTCCAGTCCACTTACCGGGGTATTTACGGACCAGAGTTCGCCGTACTCTTAAGGCGTTATGTGCAGCGTATTCATCATGCTGATAACACATGACTATCCTCTGATTCAGAGATACGAAATCCAAGAAAACAGGAAGATTGCGTCTTAAAAATCAAGCATATTTTCTGCCATTTTGGTTGTCATTTATAAAGAGAGGTAAGTAGTGGTTCTCCAACAATTCCACACCCCAAAAATGTTCAAATATGTGTGAATTCATAAGGGACCAAACTGCTGAGGTCATTGGTACCTAGACATACACACTACTTAAAATAACTTACATTTACTTATTCTAAGAACAACATGGGCCGAGGAAGGACTCGAACCTCCGGTGGGAGGGGCCGCGCAATCCGTGACATGGCGTCTCAAACCACGCGGCCACTCCGCGCGGCTCCACACCCTGCTTTAACGTCCCATGATTGTCGAAGCTGTCGTAGGTTGTTGACGAACCAATAATGCTTATTTTCATACTTAAAATTACTTTGTTGGGGAATGACGCCTCGTCGATATAAAAGAACATCTGAGGGGAAATTGGGATTAGTTAGAAGATATTGCTGAGCCCACTGACAAAATTGAACGCTATTGTTGAAGTTGGCTCTGAACACTATGGCACTTAACTTCTGAGGTCATCAGTCCCCTAGAACTTAGAACTACTTAAACCTAACTAACCTAAGGACAGCACACATCCATGCCCGAGGCAGGATTCGAAACTGCGACCGTAGCGGTCGCGCGGTTCCAGACTGTAGCACCTAGAACCGCTCGGCCACTCCGGCCAGCATCGTTGAAGTCATTTCCATAAAGTTCTTGATGTAAATCAACACTATAAAAGTGGAATTTATGACGTTGCAGAATGCGATGTACACTTGTGTTCGACACAGCAACTTCATGTTGAATTCGTCGAGTGCTGACTTGGGGATTCACGATTACGACAATGAGCACAGCGACTTCAGCAGTTTCGCCTGTTCACGATTTCTAGGTCTTGAATTTAAGCTTCTCATTTCACGTAGACGAGAAATGAGACAATCAAACATCACCGAGAAGGCGATGAGGTGTCAGGAATTGTCTGCTGTACAGTAGTTTGCATGAACAGAATTTCTCCCACCTTGAAGCAAATTGCAGTACAGGTATTACAGTACAGTAAAGAACAGACATAATAACATAACAATCTTCTCTAACAATACTGATCATAAAAATAAAAATTATAAAATTATTTGCTGTTAGTGTACTTTCTCCATAGATCACCAGCATTTCTACCTTATCATCATGCATGTACATCACACAACTTTACACAACAAAAACTGCATTCACAATGTATACTAGCGCCATGCAGTTATCGAGTTACTCTGATGCACAACTATACTGGTATGCAGCGTGCTGTACGCTCTAAAGAAACACAGTGGACGGGCGGGGGAGGGGGGAGCTGGGAGGAGGGAGGAAGGGGCCCGGGGGGAGGGGAGGAGCACGTGTGTTCACATGACTCGGAAATCATATCAAAGTCCACATCTCTACTACAGCACTACATTGGGTACGTAATGTGCACAATCAACCCAGTAAACAACTCGGTTTTTTCACAACCTGAGTACTCTTTATCGTTTAGACATCTGTGTTTTATTGGCAAAAATGGTACAGTGTGATACATTTTTGAATAGATTTTGGAGAGGACAAGTGTATTCTTGAATAAAATGTACATGGTGCCATTTAAAAATTTTAATCTCAACCCCCCCCCCCCCCCCCCCCATCTGTGAGGATACATAAAACATACAGCATCAGCAAGAACTGCTCAATGATGTCGAAAATCATTGGTTGGAACAATTTTACATTTAATGCATCAGAAAAACGTTATTTTTTGCTATGGGTGAACAAGATAAAGTGGGCTCCATGTATAACGTTATTAATATACACTACTGGCCATTAAAATTGCTACACCAATAAGAAATGCAGATGATAAACGAGTACTCATAGGACAAAAATATTATACTAGAACTGACATGTGATTACATTTTCACGCAATTTGGGTGCATAGATCCTGAGAAATCAGTACCCAGAACAACCACCTCTGGTCGTAATAACGGCCTTGATACGCCTGGGAATTGAGTCAAACAGAGCTTGGATGGCGTGTACAGGTACAGCTGCCCATGCAGCTTCAACACGATACCACAGTTCATCATGAGTAGTGACTGGCGTATTGTGACGAGCCAGTTGCTCAGCCACCATTGGCCAGACGTTTTCACTTGGTGAGAGATGTGGAGAATGTGCTGGCCAGGTCAGCAGTCGAACATTTTCTGTATCCAGAAAGGTCCGTACAGGACCTGCAACATGCGTTCGTGCATTATCCTGCTGAAATGTAGGGTTTCACAGAGATCGAATGAGGGGTACAGACACGGGTCGTAACACATCTTAAATGTAACGTCCACTGTTAAAAGTGCCGTCAATGCAAACAAGAAGTGACCGAGACGTGTAACAGATGGCACCCCATACCATCACACCAGGTGATACGCCAGCATGGCGATGACGAATACACGCTTCGCGACCACTACAGTCGCAGGTTCGAATCCTGCCTCGGGCATGGGTGCGTGTGATGTCCTTAGGTTAGTTAGGTTTAAGTAGTTCTAAGTTCTAGGGGACTGATGACCTCAGAAGTTAAGTCCCATAGTGCTCAGAGCCCCGAATACACGCTTCCAATGGGCGTTCACCGCGATGTCGCCAAATACGGATGCGACCATCATGATGCTGTAAACAGAACCTGGATTCATCCGAAAAAATGACGTTTTGCCATTCGTGCATCCAGGTTCGTCGCTGAGTAAACCATCGCAGGCGCTCCTGTCTGTGATGCAGTGTCAAGGGTAACCGCAGCCATGGTCTCCGAGCTGATAGTCCATGCTGCTGCAAACGTCGTCGAACTGTTCGTGCAGATGGTTGTTGTCTTGCAAACGTCCTCATCTGTTGACTCAGGAATCGAGACGTGGCTGCACGTATAAGATGCCTGTCATCTCAACTGCTTGTCATACGAGGCCGTTGGGATCCAGCACGGCGTTCCATATTACCCTCCTGAACCCACGTATTCCATATTTTGCTAACAGTCATTGGATCTCGACCAACGCGAGCAGCAGTGTCGCGATACGATAACCCGCAATCGCGATAGGCTACAATTCGATCCTTATCGAAGTCGGAAACGTGATGGTACGCATTTCTCCTTCTTACACGAGGCATCACAACAACGTTTCATCACCGGCGCCAACCTTGGGTGAATGCTCTGAAAAGCTAATCATCTGCGTATCACAGCATCTTCTTCCTGTCGGTTAAATTTCGCGACTGTAGCACGTCATCTTCGTGGCGTAGCAATTTTAATGGCCAGTAGTGTATTATCGCTCCTTCGGCTTTATGCACCCTTGCACATTACCATCATGCCATCGTGCTGCACGTGAGCTGCTTAAAAAGACGTGAAGAATGCCATACATCTCCAAAGAGCTGGTGGGACACTCGTCCGACATATAGGAAGGCTCAGTGGACCCCTTGGGTTCCACAATATGTGCGAAACTGCCGCTGTTCCCACAGTTCTCTCCCGCACAAAGGTGTCCAGCTAGCTTGGATTACAGGAATGTGCTACAGCTAATCACGTGTTCGTAATGTGTGTAACGTATGCAGTGCTGTGTATTAAGAAATTAATGAACAGTACAGCACTAGCTCTTTTTTGTAGGGATAATTCCTATTATAAGGCCACAGACCTATACCCACCCAGTCCTTGTAAACTAGACCCGCAAGTATCCAAATGCGTGAGAGCCATCAGACGTATTTTCTCTAATGTTTGAGCAGATATTTGCAGTTCCGTTTTTGCAGTGTGTGGCTGGGGTCAGCCCAAATAAATACTGCTCATTACATCTTTAACGCGACGCCCAGTCTTAATGGTAAGCGTCAATTTGTTTCCTGTTGCAAACAAAATGATCTTTAAAGCGGAATCTTACGTGCTCATTCGACAGAGCGGGCCCAAATTATTCCTGTGCGATATTCGTTGTGTATTAACAGGAACAGTAAAACAGGAAGAAAGCCAGTACACCGTCAGCGACTAAGAGCAGCTCTATGGCGGTAGCTGTCAGCACGGGCCAGGGAGATGGCTGTCGCTGCTAGAGAGCTGGTTATTCTTTATATTTTCCTACTCCTTGTTAATACGTACGAAAACCGCGCTATACCAGTGGTTTTCAATCTTTCTAGGACTATTACCCTTGAGTGCAACTAATATCAGTTAAATCATCTCCCCCTCTCCAGTTTCCCGTAATCATCAACATTAGCGACTAACTAAACTATAGGATGAAAATAATTTTCATTGAACACTTATTTTTAAGATAAGTGATGTTTATTAGGGGTTTCATTCAGTCATGAACTAATGAGTCAAAGAGACAATTGGTATTGACAAACTGCCTATTGGCTTCTGTCTCGGGTTCTTCGGACGACGTTCATCTAATGATTTTTCTGACGTTTCGCCAGCACGAGTGGCTGGCATTGTCAAAGCTTCACCCTCCATTGCCGGTGGTGAACTGGAGCCGAGCTCGCGGCCGCAGACTATATGTACCTGGCGCGCCAACGTCCGAGGGCTTCTCCGCGGTCATTTCCGGTGCGGTTCTCCTCTTGCTACCTGCGACGGTCGTTCGCTGCAGTACGGGCAGCCAGGATCCATTTACCTTACGTCTTTCCTCTTTCTTGTTGAAAATGTTCGCGTGTTTTTGGATTTCTACAGCTTCTCTGAACAAGCGCGTGTGATAGTGCTTCTCTACAGCCAGAATTTCCGTGTCGGCGAATTTTATTACGTGGTCGGTCTCACTCATTGCGTGCTCTGCCACGGCCGATTCCTCCACCTGCCCCAACCTGCAATGTCGCTTATGCTCTTTGATCCTGGTGTTAATTGATCGTCCAGTCATTCCGACATAAACTTTTCCGCATGTGCATGGTATACGGTATATTCCCGACATTGCAAGTGGGTCTCTTTTCTCCTTCGCCGATCTAAGACACTCTTTGATCTTCCTTGTCGGTTTGAAAATCGTCTTTACGCCGTGTTTGCGCAGTATACGGCCGATTCTGTCCGTCACTCTGGGAATGTATGGCAGAAAGGCCGTACCCGACATTTCTTTTTCTGGTTCCTTACTTCGCCGAGTGTTTGGCTCTGTTACACTTCTAATGTAATGTGTGGAGTACCCATTGCTCCGCAGAACAGTTTCTAGGTGTTGCATTTCTCGTTTGAGGTGTTGAGGCTCACATATTCGTCCTGCTCTCGTTACGAGCGTGCCTCTTTTCTGGATCGGGTGGTGGTTTGACAGATTGTGCAGGTATCGGTCCGTGTGTGTCGGTTTCCGATACACGCTGTGTCCCAGGTTTTCGCCGTCCCTTGTGACCAGCACATCTAGAAATGGCAGTTTCTTGTCCTTTTCTACTTCCATGGTAAATGTTATGTTGGCATGGAGGCTGTTCAAGTGTCTCAGGAATTCGTCGAGCTGTTCTTCACCATGGCTCCACACCACGAAAGTATCATCGACGTACCTGTACCACACCTTAGGTCTGCAAGTCGCCGAGTCCAGTGCCTGTGCTTCGAATTGTTCCATGAAGAAGTTGCCAACACTGGACTGAGAGGACTACCCATGGCGACACGTTCCAGCTGTTCGTAGAAATCGCCATTCCACGTGAAATAGCTCGTGGTGAGACATGCATGGAAGAGCTTTTTGATGTCTTGCGGGAACATGGAACCGATGTGCTCCAGAGCGTCACTGAGTGGCACTTTAACGAAACAACATCAAAACTGACCAGGATGTCGTTTGGCACAAGTTTCAATTTCTTCAGCTTCTCAATGAAATGTCCTGAGTCCTTAATGTATGTGTCGGTCTTCCCCACGTGTGGCTGGAGCAGAGAGGCCAAGTGTTTCGCCAGTTTATACGTTGGTGAGCCAGGAGCGCTAACGATCGGTCTCAGTGGAACGTAGTTCTTATGGATCTTGGGTAATCCATACAGCCGAGGCGGTAGGGCTTCTGTGTTGCGCAGGTTTCTCTGTATGTCCGCCGGCA
This sequence comes from Schistocerca americana, assembly GCF_021461395.2. Classification (NCBI taxonomy): domain Eukaryota; kingdom Metazoa; phylum Arthropoda; class Insecta; order Orthoptera; family Acrididae; genus Schistocerca; species Schistocerca americana. Next base: position 215,286,317 of record NC_060125.1, on the reverse strand, counting down.
GAGAAGACGCCTTGATTAATCGATTTGTATTCCGAGTGATACGCTGCGTCGGATCTGCACTTACTTTTCGGTACGTCGTCGGATCTAATAGGTTTCGGATCTTTTGCTCATAATCTTCGGTCTTCATTACGACGGTCGCATTCCCCTTATCGGCAGGCAGTACCAATATACTCTTGTCGGCGTTGAGATTCTTAATGGCTTGTACCTCTTCTTTCTTCAGGTTGCAAGCTGGTGGTTTTGCTCGGCGCAGTATCCTGGCTGTTTCAGTGCGTGTTTCCTCTGCCCTTTCACAAGGAAGGGTCCGAATGGCTGCTTCGGTGTTGGCAATGATGTCCTCCATAGGTATAGTTCTCGGGACGATAGCGAAATTCCCTCCTTTTTGAAGAACAGACACTTCCTCTTCGGTCAATTGTCGTTCAGTGAGGTTGACCACTGTGTGTGACATGTCGGGAATCGCCTTGTCGGTCTGCTTCCGGCATCTTTCATACTTTTTCTTTTGCCGCTCGGTGCAGCGCTCGAGTCGTTCTGCATGCTCCTGTGAGTGATGCTGTCGATCTTGTTCCAGTCGTCTCGATGCATTCTGCTACTTAGTTGATAGAAAACGTCCAGAAGTTCCTGATCCGTTCTTGCCAAGTCTCTCCGTGTTGTATGTATTCGCTCACGAAGAAAAGCTCGTTCCATTCTGTCGTAGATACGATGTGCTTGGGCGGAGGTGAATAGGCGCTTGCATCTCAAGTTCGGTGTAGCACATTCATCTCGGCACCGTGACAGAAAGGCGAGAGAGGACATCAGTCGCGCTTTCTTCTTCCGTCGTTGGTCAAGGCGTCGGACAATCTGCAAATCTTCTCTCCGTAGAGGAGTAATACAAAATTGTTAAGGCTTTCGTGGCCACTTGTTGACAATCTGCCTATTGGCTTCTGTCTCGGGTTCTTCGGCCGACGTTCATCTAATGATTTTTCTGACGTCACAAGGGACGGTGAAAACCTGGGACACAGCGTGTATCGGAAACCGACACACACGGACCGATACCTGCACAATCTGTCAAACCACCACCCGATCCAGAAAAGAGGCACGCTCGTAACGAGAGCAGGACGAATATGTGAGCCTCAACACCTCAAACGAGAAATGCAACACCTGGAAACTGTTCTGCGGAGCAATGGGTACTCCACAAATTACATTAGAAGTGTAACAGAGCCAAACACTCGGCGAAGCAAGGAACCAGAAAAAGAAATGTCGGGTACGGCCTTTCTGCCATACATTCCCAGAGTGACGGACAGAATCGGCCGTATACTGCGCAAACACGGCGTAAAGACGATTTTCAAACCGACAAGGAAGATCAAAGAGCACATGTCGGGAATATACCGTATACCATGCACATGCGGAAAAGTTTATGTCGGAATGACTGGACGATCAATTAACACCAGGATCAAAGAGCATAAGCGACATTGTAGGTTGGGGCAGGTGGAGAAATCGGCCGTGGCAGAACACGCACTGAATGAGAACGACCATGTAATAAAATTCGCCGACACGGAAATTCTGGCTGTAGAGAAGCACTATCACACGCGCTTGTTCAGAGAAGCTGTAGAAATCCAAAAACACGCGAACAGTTTCAACAAGAAAGAGGAAAGCCTTAAGGTAAACGGATCCTGGCTGCCCGTACTGCAGCGAACGACCGTCGCAGGTAGCAAGAGGAGAACCGCACCGGAAATGACCGCGGAGAAGCCCTCGGACGTTGGCGCGCCAGGTACATATAGTCTGCGGCCGCGGGCTCGCCTCCATTTCACCACCGGCAATGGAGGGTGAAACTTTGACAATGCCAGCCACTCGTGCTGGCGAAACGTCAGAAAAATCATTAGATGAACATCGGCCGAAGAACCCGAGACAGAAGCCAATAGGCAGTTTGTCAACAAGTGGCCACGAAAGCCTTAATAATTTTGTACAATTGGTATTGCTTATTTCTAACAATTTATTTTTTGGTTAATGATCAAGCATTTCTCAGTGCATTGCAACCGCTGTCTACAACTCCTTCTCAGAAAAGAAAGCTAACTATTCACATTGGGGACGGAGACTTGTCATACAACATGCTTCCTCTATACCATTTCTCACCCTAGCGACAATTACTTCATACATACTCTGCACCCCCCATTTAATATTAACTAAATTGAAGTGTGTGCGCTGTACGTAGGCCTACTATTTGTAAATCACTCGATTTTTTGGACTATTTATTCCTGAACTGCCATGAATTGGAAGGCTTCAGACTTTGTGTCTGACCACTTCCACTAATAATAATAATAGATTGTAGGCCTCACGGCATTGTAATTGTCATTAAATAGTTATTGTTGTTTTGTGCTTTCAATTTGTTCGTTTATCGTTGCGAAGAGAATAATGAAGTAATTTCTGATATATCGCGAGAATAACCTACAACTCGGAGTGGGTATTTTCACGAGATATTTAAACATATGTGATGTACATGTCTCAATGCTACTGTCATAGATGCACGGTACAATGTACAAAATTTTTGGGTCTTTGGTGGACAATGTCGAAGATGCTGTTCATATATTTATTTTACAAACTGTAACCTCCACCACAATATGTCACCTTAATGCTAATATTTAAAAGAATAAGTTGGTAATTTACATAACCAATATTAAAGTCTTATGAAATATAATAGTAGCGATCTTTCAAATATAAATTAATTTCGTAAGTAAGACTTAACTGAGCCCTTTTTTTTACTCCTCAAAAAATTACATTTTAGCTCTCGTGGGGACAATTCACCTAGGCTGGAGACCACTTCACTAAACTAATTTAGGACCACTCTGTCAAATTCCACTTTAGAAATTATTATTATTGTTATTATTTGCAACTAGAAACAAACTGATGCCTTTTATCGACACTGGACGTCGTATGAGGAACGAGATAAGCAGTATTGGTTTGACTAATTCCAGTATATATGGAAAAACTGAGTTGCAGATATCTGGCGAAACACCAGAGGAGATGTGCTTGGCGACTCTTAGAGGGGCACCATATGTAAACGAGGGGCGTTCAGTAAGGCAACACCTTTTTCCTTTGGGTAATTTCGGCTGAAAAAATGCTAAAGTTTTTGTCAAACATCGTAGAATATTCTCGCTTCAGCCCCTGTAGTTTCATGAAGTTTCGATATGTGGCGGCGCCTTCAAAATGACGTCTGTGCATTCGAAACGGGGAGCTGTCATTGAGTTTACTTTGGCGGAAAACCAGAGCTGCAGAGATATTCATAGTCGCTTGCAGAATGTCTATGGAGACCTGGCAGTGAACAAAAGCACGGTGAGTTATTGGTCGAGGCATCTGTCAACATCGCAACAAGGTCGCGCGAACCTGCCCGATCTCCTCTGTGGCTGCCTACCGCACACAGCTGTGACTCCTGGCATGCTGGAATGTGCGGACACCCATTCGAGGTGATCGACAGATCACAATCAAACACCTCGCTGCACAACTGAAGTCTCTGTTGGTGATGCTGACACTCTCGTCCACCAGTTGGGGTACTCAAATGTGTTCCTTGCCAGCGAGCAGAAGACAGTAAAGAGCAACGAAGAACCATATGTGCGGAACTGCTTGCGCGTTACGAGGATAATCGTGACAATTCTTCGGCGATCACCGTTGCAGGTGATGAAACATCGGTTCATCACTTCGAACTGGAAACAGAACGGTAATACATGCGGTGGTACCACACCACCTCTCCTCCGACGAAAAAGTTCAAAGCCGCACCCTCAGCCAGTAAAGCCTGAATGGGTTATGCTGACTGATGTCCTCCCTCATGGAGCAACGGTCAACTCTGACGTGTACCGTGATACTCTCAAGAAACTGAAGAAATGATTTCAGGGTGTTCGTCGCCACAAAAACGCAAACGAATTTCTCCTTCTCCATACATCGGAAGATCTCACAAAAGTCTGCGCACACGAGAGGGGTTCACAAAAGTTCACTGGACTGTTGTTCTTCATTCACCCTACATTCGACTTTCTTCGGTTTGGTCCATGGAGGATGCACTCCGCAGTAAGCAGTGCGTGGATGATGGCGAGGCTACTGATGCAGTAAAACCTTGAAGACCTTGGCCACGATGCCGACCAGTAGCGTACCATGCTGGCAAGAGGCCCTCTAAGTAAGGTCGCGTAACGCTGTCATGCTGAACGGAGGTTATTTGAATAACAGAACAGGTGTTTTGTAGCCAGAAGAATGGGGAATGGCCAAATATCTCACGAAATAAGCGTCAAATGAAAAAGCTACAAAGAAAGAAACTTGTCTAGCTTGACGGGGGAAACTAGATGGCGCTATGGTTGGCCCGCTAGACGACGCTGCCATAGGTCAAATGGATATCAACTGCGGTTTTTAAAAATAGGAACCCCACTTTTTATTACATATTCGTGTAGTACGTAAAGAAATATGAATGTTTTAGGTGGACCACATTTTTTCACTTGAAAGGTGGCTACACTGTGCCACAGCGCCAGAGAGTGCGCCAAAGAGTACTATTAAGCCGCCTCCACAGTGCGTGTTAAGAGCTCATGGCAGTCAGTGCTAGTTATGTCCAACAATACTATTCACACGAGATGTTTCCCTCAAACACGATTAATCGAACAATTGAAATAATTGCACTAAATTGTCAAACCCGTTGACAAGACAACAAATTTAATTCTGAGAAAAAAATACCATTAGAAGAATGACAATTACCAAATCTACACATGCAAAATAGACTACAATTACTAACTACAAATTACTACAACAATACTACAGTCTACAATTTCACAATCAGAACAATTCCAAGGGACGATCCGAAGCAGCGGTCGCCACGTGCATGGGGGCTTATTTAAATAAATTATTAATTGAAAATGTTTTTTAGTTTTTAGTAACTGTATGTCCGATTACGTAAGTCTCGTAATCGGTTGGCCCTGACTAGTATTATTACGCTATCTGACTGCTAAGAACAATGTAAGAAAATTTTCATAAACACAGTTAATTAATTAAGTCCCCAGCAACTATAAAACCTACAAAATCCAAGCACAAATGTAACTGTTCTGTATGTGGGAGTGTGACTCAACGCCCACATCTGGCACGGTTCTTTTCCAACAAGACAAGAATTTTGATACCAATTATACTGACGTGACAAAAGAAATTTAGAAAAACTATAATTACGCAAGAAAACCAAAATTCACTCTAATACAAGAACACGAGCCAGATGCTTTGTTGACTGAACCTGTAGTGACACATTATTTCAGATACACAACTAATAAAGGAACATTATAAATTTTACCTTCATATATATTGACGAAATGCACTCATTACAATAACATCTGCTATCTCTCCCATCAAATAACTGCATAGGACATGGAACTACACTCTTTACTACAACATCTTGCTCCAACTTCACAACAACCACGAGCTCTGCCCACGCACACACTGTCTCTATGAGTTCTTAACACACACTGTCCTCTCCGATGTCACAACAAGCACTGACTTCTACGATCTCGTAACACGCACTGTGGAGGCGGCTTAATAGTACTCTTTGGCGCACTCTCTGGCGCAGTGGCACAGTGTAGCCACCTTTCATATGCCCCTCCTCCACAGGCCAGAATTTGATGGTATTTTTGCCAGCATTGGTGGTGAAAATACCACCAAATTCGTCCAGAAAAATACAGACAAAAATAAAAGATAATATTAATACCTAAATATCACATAATTAGTTAAAAATTTTGGCTTTGCACTGACCTTTCACTAACCTAATATATAAAATACAGTAGGCAATACAAATTCTTTTCATACATGTGGCTTTACATAATAGTTTACACAATATACAAAAAAATCAGTTTATACAAATGTTCACATAAAATGCTTTCAATGATTAGTTTATACAAAAAAAAGATACTAACAGGTGACATCTTTTCAGTAGAAGCAGTCCATCAGTTGCACCCAGTAAAGTTTAGCAGGTACACCCAGCAACAAGTCACATTAGTTCAGTAGAAGCAATCCATCAGATGTACCCAGCAATGTTAAGCAAGTGCAGACACCAACAAGTGACTTCATTTCAGTAGAAGCAGTCCATCAGTTGCACCCAGCAATGTTGAGAGCAGGTGCAGACAGCAACAAGTGACTTCATTTCAGTAGAAACTGTTCATTAGTTGCACCCAGCAATGTTGAGTTGGTGCAGACAGCAACCAGTGACTTCATTTCAGTAAAAACAGTTCATCAGTTGCACCCAGCAATGTTGAGAGCAGGTGCAGACACCAACAAGTGACACCATTTCAGTAAAAACAGTCCATCAGTTGCACCCAGCAATGTTGAGCAGGTGCAGACACCAACAAGTGACAACATTTCAGTAGAAGCAGTCCATCAGTTGCACCCAGCAATGTTGAGTTGGTGCAGACACCAACAAGTGACATTATTTCAGTAGAAGCAGTTCCATCTGTGGCACCCACTAAAGTTCAAGAGGTACACACAGCAACAAGTCACATTAGTTCAGTAGAAGCAGTCCATCAGTTGCACCCTGCAATGTTGAGCAGGTGCAGACACCAACAAGTGACATCATTTCAGCAGAAGCAGTCCATCAGTTGCACCCAGCAATGTTGAGAGCAGGTGCAGACACCGACAAGTGATATTATTTCAGTAGAAGCAGTCCATTAGTTGCACCCAGCAATGTTGAGAGCAGGTGCAGACACCAACAAGTGATATTATTTCAGTAGAAGCAGTCCATTAGTTGCACCCAGCAATGTTGAGAGCAGGTGCAGACACCAACAAGTGACACCATTTCAGTAGAAGCAGTCCATTAGTGGCATCAGCAATGTTGATCAGGTGCACACAGCAACAGGGGACATCTTTTCAGTAAAAGCAGTACATTAGTGGCATCAGCAATGTTGATCAGGTGCACACAGCAACAGGGGACACCTTTTCAGTAGAAGCAGTCCATCAGTGGCACCCAGCAATATTGAGTAGGTGCAGACACCAACAAGTCTCATCTCTCAGCAGAAGCAGTTCCATAAAACTCACAAGCACTGATCACACTGTTTATCAGAGTTTATGAGCAGAAATTAAACATGTCCTAGTGGCTCCAATCATGTAGAAAAGGTACAGGTAATAGTCCATAATTTTTTTTTTTTTTTTTTTTTACAATCACTGATCACACAGTTCATCAGCAGAAATTAAACACGACCAAATGTCACACATCATGTTGAAAAGTGCAGGTAACAGTTCAGAATATTTATCTTCACTAATCAGACAGTTCAGGCATGAACAATAGTTTGAATGCACATACAAATGCTTTTACAGTAACATACAAATCATAACAAACACACAAATGATGTCAGATAATTGTCCTATTAACTATTACAATACACAAATACCAGTAAACCTATAATATTTATGGTGTCAGTGCAAGCCACTACCAACAAATAAAATAATATTTAGGAGATAGGTGGGTAGGATTAGTAAAGGAAAACACACAGAACACACTCACTCATCTTTCATCCACATTAAGTACTACTGTGTAACTGAATAGTGTTAATTGTGTAAATGTAATTCTGTCAAAATCTGATGTTCATCATGTGTATCAAGTAGTACTGGCAGCAATGTATAATAGTCAATAATAGTTAGTCAACGTCATAGTCATCATGTCAAGACCAATGTTTGCCAAACCAGATCAAATGTACTGTTGCTGAACAACTGTCAGTGAGCCAAGATATGCAATTACTTCCTCTCTCCAAAAAAAAGTATATACTGCTTAGTTATTTAACAAAGTGTGTGTATAGACTATCTTCCTTCTATTTTAGTGTTCTAGTCTGCTCTCTTCATCCTCCTTGTTCCATAAGACCAACAAAAAAAATATGCTCCTCACTTACTTTACCTCTTATCCACCAAAACTCCAATAATTATCAGCATCACATAATCTCAATAATACCTCAATAATACGTCGATAAATGTAAACCTCAGCAGCTCGTTCAGTATCTAACGCTTTTATCAAACATTTTCTTAAAGAAGTCGGTCACGTTGATAAGGTTATATCAGATAATGGATCACAGTTTCGTTCTAAAATTTGGCTTCGTACTCTTCAGCGTCGTAAAATTAAACCAATCTTCATTTCACTTTTTCACCCTCAATCTAACGCTTCAGAGAGATGGATGAAGGAAATCAATAAATTGTGCCGTCTTTATTGTCATCAGAATCACAGAACTTGGGATCAGTATCTTCATATTTTTCAAAACATTCTGAATGAACTCCCTAATGATTCAACTTCTTTACCGCCTCTATTGATATTAAAAAATAAAGCACCGACAAATCGCATTTCTGAAATAGTTCCTTTTCCACCTTCACGGAAACTACGGCATTCTGAAGTTGTGAACATGGCTCTACGAAATATTGCATCCGCGGCTGCTAGAAGAAAGAAATCGGCGAAACGTCCTGGTCGTTTAAAAAATTTGTCAGTTGGTCAGAAGGTATTAATTAAGTCCCACCGTTTGTCTCATAAAGGAAAAGGCTTATGTCGCAAATTTTTTCTGCTTTATAACGGTCCATACAGAATTCGCAAAATTATACATGATAACACTGTTGAAGTAGAAACTCTTAAATCTCGACGCTCTAAAGGAATACACCATATATCTAACGTAAAAATTTTTGTGGAATGACATACTTTGGAGAACTAACAGCTACATGTAAACATGCGGAGAGTACAAGGATACCGCGCTGTGTTTTGGCGGCGGCACATACTCAAAGCAACAGTCAAGTCTGCGCGCCGCACAAGGCAGTCGTTGACCGCGAACAATTGCTTCCTACGTCACGCGCCTACAGCTGATCGAGCGCCCAGTGCGAATGCACTGACAGCCGTAAACAAATACACAGTTTAATTTCTCCGACTAAATTCTGTATAAAGCTATAGTGACTTGATAAATTGTGTTATTAACATTCAGTATTTTCCAGGATACGGTTGTGTAAAATATTTGAGAACTTCAGGTAAATTCTGTGTGTCTCCGACGTTAAGACGACTTGCTATCGAGAAATTTTCAGGAAGAATGTAATTTCGAAGAAGAAACTAATAAACTAAAAAGGGTAATTATTAATTGAGTTCATTTTACAGGTAACATATTTCCACTTAGGTACGTACTTTAGACGTAATTTGCTGTTCGCGATTACGTGATTCATACTTTGTGCTAATTTCATGTTCTATGGATTTACTTGTGAAGCGACGTGCTTGTATACATTTACTGATTTTGACAATTATTGATTAATGAACTGGGTTGACTTGTATATATTATGCATCGCTTGGCTACTATGCTTTTTCACTGATGTCATATTTTTTTTTAATTATGTGCCTGCTGTGCTTATTTATTTAAATTGTAATGGTAACCTGATTTATTGTGCTGATGTGTTTAGGTATGTAAGTTATACTTTGTGATTTATCTGCTTGCGCCTCCATGTTTACTTATTAAGATTACATATGAACATTTATTTGCTTATGCTGATATGATGCTAATGACCTGTTTATTACGTAAGATATATGTTTGCTGCTTTTTGTATGGATTACATATTTGCACATTTCTGTTTTGTTGCCATAACTGCTCTTTAATTTGGTGTATAGCAATGCTGATGTACTGTGTATAAACATAGAGTTTAGGTTACACTGTGGTATTAATTATAGATTGTTCGCTTGGCAAAGCCTCGTTGTAGGAATTGTGCTGCATCCACTAGTTGCTGCATCCACTAGTTGACATTCTGTTCTCTACTGGTGTATTTACTCGCTATTGCTTGTTTTGCTTACGCTCAGTGCCTTATATTTTAAGATAAGAAAATTAACTGCTATAATTCGACGAACGACATTAGTACAAGAAAGTCATAGAAGTCACATGAGCTGAGGTTTTATGGAAGCTGTATAAATTTATGCTAATAGGAAGGAAGCTAACGACATGACATACCAATACTAGGTTTAGACCATTAACAGTTATTACACTGCATTTTTCGTGAGCAATTGAAATAGGAAGTGACACTTGACACAAGAAATACTCCACATGTTTGCTTCTGTCTGCTATGATTCTTGAAGTGGTGTACACACTGTGAAACATTATGATTATTCACACTCCGTTATCGTACTTAATTACTGAGAGTTATTCGAACTAAGTCTGTTAGAGGTCAGGTATGCATTTCTTTTATTTAATGATGGACAAGGAACCAAAATGTATCTTATAATTTATAATGAGTAGAAGATTGGGTCAGATGGATTACACAGAGGTTGTGTGTGGACACTGTGTCTTCGAATTGTATGGGATGCTGAATTGAGGTTTGCATTAGGATTTTATCTGTACTTGTTCGAGGAGACTGACTAGAGGAAAGAGTTGTTATGGAAGTGAAATGATATTGGTGCTGAGGTTTATATTTATCGACGTATTATTATAGGTATTGAGAGTATATGAAGTTGTTTGTGGACAAGAGGTAAGGTAAATGATGTTGATGATAAGAGTTATATGTATCGACGTATTGAAGAAGTATTAGTGACGTATTGAGATTATGTGATGCTGATGATTATCGAAGTTTTGGTGTATAAGAGGTAAAGTAAGTGAGGAGCATATTTTTTTTGGTTGGTCTTATGGAACAAGGAGGATGAAGAGAGCAGACTAGAACACTAAAATAGAAGGAAGATGGTCTATACACACACTTTGTTAAATAACTAAGCAGTATATACTTTTTTTTGGAGAGAGGAAGTAATTGCATATCTTGGCTCACTGACAGTTGTTCAACAACAGTACATTTTGATCTGACTTGGCAAACATTGGTCTTGACATGATGACTATGACGTTGACTAACTATTATTGACTGTTATACATTGCTGCCACTACTACTTGATACACATGATGAACATCAGATTTAGACAGAATTTCAGTTACACAATTAACACTATTCAATTACACAGTAGTATTTAATGTGGATGAGAGATGCGTGAGTGTGTTTTGTGTGTTTTCCTTTCCTAATCCTACCCACCTATCTCCTAAATATTATTTTATTTGTTTGTAGTGGCTTGCACTGACACCCATGAATATTATAGGTTTACTGGTATTTGTGTATTGTAATAGTTAATAGGATAATTATCTGATATCATTTGTGTGTTTGTTGTGATTTGTATGTTACTGTAAAAGCATCTGTATGTGCATTCAAACTATTGTTCATGCCTGAACTGTCTGATTAGTGAAGATAAATATTCTGAACTGTTACCTGCACTTTTCAACATGATGTGTGACATTTGGTCGTGTTTAATTTCTGCTGATGAACAGAGTGATCAGTGCTAATGAATTTGATGGAACTGCTTCTACTGAAAAGATGTCCCCTGTTGCTGTGTGCACCTGATCAACATTGCTGATGCCACTAATGGACTGTTTTTACTGAAATGGTGTCACTTGTTGGTGTTTGCACCTACTCAACATTGCTGGATGCAACTGATGAACTGTTTTTACTGAAATGAAGTCACTGGTTGCTGTCTGCACCTACTCAACATTGCTGGGTGCCTCTGATGGACTGCTTCTACTGAAATGGTGTCACTTGTTGCTGTCTGCACCTGCTCAACATTGCTGGGTGCAACTGATGGACTACTCCTACTGAAATGATGTCACTTGTTGGTGTCTGCACCTGCTCTCAACTTTACTGGGTGCCACTGATGAACTGCTTCTACTGAATTAATGTGACTTGTTGCTGTGTGTACCTCTTGAACTTTACTGGGGCCACTGATGGTCTGCTTCTACTGAATTAATGTGACTTGTTGCCGGGTGTACCTGCTAAACTTTATTGGGTGCAACTGATGGACTGCTTCTACGGAAAACATGTAACCTGTTGGTGTCTTTTTTTGTATAAACTAATCATTGAAAACATTTTATGTGAACATTTGTATAAACTGATTTTTTTTGTATATTGTGTAAACTATTATGTAAAGCCAAATGCATGAAAAGAAGTTGTATTGCTTACTGTATTTCATATATTAGGTTAGTAAAAGGTCAGTGCAAAGCCAAAATTTTTAACTAATTATGTGATATTTAGGTATTAATATTATCTTTATTTTTGTCTGTATTTTTGTGGACGAATTTGGTGGTATTTTCACCACCAATGCTGGCAAAAATACCATCAAATTCTGGCCTGTGGAGGAGGGGCATATGAAAGGTGGCTACACTGTGCCACTGCGCCAGAGAGTGCGCCAAAGAGTACTATTAAGCCGCCTCCACAGTGCGTGTTAAGAGCTCATGGCAGTCAGTGCTAGTTATGTGATCGTAGCAGTCAGTGCTTGTGAAGAGATCGTAGAGGACAGTTTTGTCGAGAGCTCGTGGTTGTTGTGAAGTTGGAGTAAGATGTTGTAGTAAAGAGTGTTCCATGTTTTATGCAGTTATTTGATGGGAGAGATAGCAGATGTTATTGTAATGAGTGCATTTCGTCAATATATATGAAGGTAAAATTTATAATGTTCCTTTATTAGTTGTGTATCTGAAATAATGTGTCACTACAGGTTCAGTCAACAAAGCATCTGGCTCGTGTTCTTGTATTAGAGTGAATTTTGGTTTTCTTGCGTAATTATAGTTTTTCTAAATTTCCTTTGTCACGTCAGTATAATTGGTATCAAAATTCTTGTCTTGTTGGAAAAGAACCGTGCCAGATGTGGGCGTTGAGTCACACTCCCACATACAGAACAGTTACTCTTGTGCTCATTGGTTTCGTAGATTTTTATAGTTGCTGGGGTCTTAATTAATTAACTGTGTTTACGGAAATTTTCTTACATTGTTCTTTGCAGTCAGATAGCGTAATAATACTAGTCAGGGCCAGCCGATTACGAGACATTACGTAATCGGACATACAGTTACTAAAACAAAAAAAAAGTATTTTCAATCATATATATTTAATTAAGCCCCCATGCACACTTTGTGGTAGATGGCGCTGTAATAGTCACAAACATTGGCTCACAATTTTACACGAACAGTTGGTAACAGGTAGGTTTTTTTAAATTAAAATACGGAACGTAGGTACGTTTGAACATTTTATTTCGGTTGTTGCAATGTGATACATGTACCTCTGTGAACTTAACATTTCTGAGAACGCATGCTGTTACAGCATGATTACCTGTAAATACTACATTAATGCAATAAATGCTCAAAATGATGCCCGTCAACCTCAATGCATTTGACAATAAGTCCGCAGCTCGTGGTCGTGCGGTAGCGTTCTCGCTTCGCACGCCCGGGTTCCTGGGTTCGATTCCCGGCGGGGTCAGGGATTTTCTCTGCCTCGTGATGACTGGGTGTTGTGTGCTGTCCTTAGGTTAGTTAGGTTTAAGTAGTTCTAAGTTCTAGGGGACTGATGACCATAGCTGTTAAGTCCCATAGTGCTCAGAGCCATCCATTTGACAATACGTGTAAAAACATTCCTCTCAACAGCGAGTAGTTCGCCTTCCGTAATGTTCGCACATGCATTGACAATGCGCTGACGTATGTGGTCAGGCGTTGTCGGAGGATCACGATAGCATATATCCTTCAACTTTCCCCACAGAAAGAATCCGCGGACGTGAGATCCGGTGAACGTACGGGCCATGGTACGCATGTTGTCAGGCGTTGTCGCTGGATCACGATAGCAAATATCCTTCAACTTTCCTCACAGAAAGAAATCCGGGGACGTCAGATCCGGTGAACGTGCGGGTCATGGTATGGTGCTTCGACAACCAATCCACCTGTCATGAAATATGCTATTCAATACCTCTTCAACCGTACGCGACCTATGTGCCGGACATCCATCATGTTGGGAGTTCATCACCATTCTGTCATGCAGTGAAACATCTTGTAGTAGCATCGGTAGAACATTACGTAGGAAATCAACATGCATTGCACCATTTAGATTGCCATCGACAAAATGGGGGCCAGTTATCCTTCCTCCCATAATGTCGCACCATACATTAACCCGCCAAGGTCGCTGATGTTCCACTTGTCGCAACCATCGTGGATTTTCCGTTGTCCAATAGTGCATATTATGCCGGTTTACGTTACCGCCGTTGGTGAATGACGCTTCGTCGCTAAATAGAACGCGTGCAAAACTCTGTCATCGTCACGTAATTTCTCTTCTGCCCAGTGGCAGAACTGTTGAAAGTCGTCGCCATGCAATTCCTGGTGCATAGAAATATGGTACGGGTGCAATCGATGTTGATGTAGCATTCTCAACACCGACGTTTTTGAGATTCCCGATTCTCGCGCAATTTGTCTTCTACTGATGTGCGGATTAGCCGCGACAGCAGCTAAAACACCTACTTGGGCATCATCATTTGTTGCATGTCGTGGTTGACGTTTCACATGTGGCTGAACAGTTCCTGTTTCCTTAAATAACGTAACTATCCGGCGAACGGTCCGGACACTTGGATGATGTCGTCCAGGATACCGTGCAGCATACATAGCACACGCCCGTTGGGCATTTTAATCACAATAGCCATACATCAACACGATATCGACCTTTTCCGCAATTGGTAAACGGTTCATTTTAACACGGATAATGTATCACGAAGCAAATACCGTCCCCACTGGCGGGATGTTACGTGATACCACGTACTTATACGTTTGTGACTATTACAGCGCCATCTATCACAAAGCGAGAAAAGAGGTCCAACTAAAACACTCATATTTCTTTACGTACTACACGAAAATGTAATAAAAATGGGGGTTCTTATTTTAAAAACTCAGTTGATATCCGTTTGACCTATGGCAGCGGCATCTAGCGGGCCAACCATAGCGCCATCTGGTTTCCTCCTTCAAGCTAGACGAGTTTCGGTCTTTGTAGTTTTTTTCGTTTGATGCTTATTTCGTGAGATATTTGGCCCGGTCACTATCAATGGACCACCCTGTATATATATATATATATATATATATATATATATATATATATATATATATATATATATATATGTCTAATATGATTGTAAAAGCGACCCTCAGATGAAAAAAAGTAGTACTACTAGTACCAGAGATAATCATACACATCCCATAACTTCCTTCTTATCTAAGAAGTTTATTGTAAAATCTGACATTCCCTAAGCTGACAGTGAAATTAACTGTAATTTAAGATTTGTGTGTGCAATAAAACATTGCAAAAAAATTTTGAAAGCTCTTTGAAACTGATAGCTCATGTTTATCCATATTTTAACACAATTTTCGTTGTTTAAAACTCTTTACACACTTTTGTACATTCCATTCAGTTTTCCGTTAGTCATTTAACTATTACAGAAAAGTAACATCGTGTTTGACATCAGAATGAGCAGCACGATAATATACATTTGTGTATGTTAATATGTTCATGGGCATCATTGCAATATTTGAACGATTAGCCACGTTTCACTTGAAAGGAAATGCAACTGGGCAATAGAGAGGAGGCAGATAGCGTGTGACACATTTCACACAAACGTTCTGGAATCTTCGGAGGTGGAATCTGTGTCACTTAGTTACAAGTTTTGTGGAGTTGGTTGCAATCATCTGAGAACTTGTAAGCTACATCTTTGTTATTTATATTGACGCAATTCTATTTGGATTATTTATTAATTGTACACGTTGATTATGTAGAGGCATCCAAGTTTATTAGTCGGAATACTTATGAATAAATTATCTAATCACATTGTTATAATGGTGGTGACTTCAACTTGCTAGGTATAGGCTGAGAGTCACGCGTCAAAATTGGTACCGGAGACAAGGACTCGTCTGACATTCTGAATGTCTTGTGCGAAAATTACTTCGAGCAGTTAGTCAGAGAACCAACTCGGGGCGATAACGTCTTACACCTCCTAGCAACAAACAGACCTGAACTACTCGAATCAGTTAACATAGAGAGATCATCAGTGATCATAAGGCTGTGATAGCATCTATGATTACGGATAATACAAGGAATGGCAATAAAAGTAGTAAATATTTTTGCTTAGCTAGAGTGACAGGATACAAATTGCAGAGTATCTGAGTAGTCAACATAAGATGTTCAATGCTGACGACGGAGATGTGGAGAACAAATGGAAACAATTCAAAAGCATCATTCAATATGCTTAGGCAAATGGACGGGACCCACCGCGTATTCGGTGTCAGAAAATTGGTTCGTAAACAAAGAGAGCTTCATCACAGATTGAAGAGAAGTCAAAACCTAGTTGACAAACAAAAGCTGCACGAAACAAAAATGAACGAAAGGATACCAATGAGAGAAAAATTCAGTCACTCTGAAGATAAAATATTGTCTAGAGATCTGACTGAAACCGCTAAGAGGTTTTGGTCTTATTTAAATCAGTAAGTCGATCGAAATCATCTATTCAGTCACTCAGTGACCACAGTGGCACCAAAACGGAAAATGACTGACAGAAGGCCGAAATACTAAATTCGGTCTTCCCAAATGGTTTCATTGTTGAAGATGGTAATACGATCCCCGTCTTCAATCATCGTGACAGATATTGAGATAACCGATCGCGGAATAGAACAACTAAAATGGCTTTATACTCGAAAGATATAAGAACCAGATGACATACCCATCAAATTTTACAGAGATTACGCAAAAGAACTTGATCCCCTTCTAGCAGCAGTTTATCGTAGGTCGCTGGTGCAACAAAGCGTAGGTCACTCCCATTTTTAAGAAGGGTCTTAGGACAGATACACATAATTATAGGCCTATATCACTGACGTTAGTCTATTGCAGATTTATGGAACATGTTTTATGCTCATGTATTATGAAGTTTTTGGAGAACGAAATCTTCTCTATAAAAATCAACATGGATTCCGCAAACAGAGATCTTGCGAAATTCATCCCGCCCCATGAGATCAACAGGGCTGTAGACGTCGCTGCTCCGACTTCAGGAAGGCATTTTACACTGTCCTGCACTGCTGCTTTGTGAAAAATTACGAGCTTACCGAGTATCAGATCAGATTTGCGACTGGATTGAAGAAAATGGTTCAAATGGCTCTAAGCACTATGGGACTTAACATCTATAGGTATCAGTCCCGTAGAGTTAGAACTACTTAAACCTAACTAACCTAAGGACATCACACACATCCATGCCTGAGGCAGGATTCGAACCTGCGACCGAAGCAGCAGCGAGGTTCCGGACTGATGCGCCTAGAACTGCTCGGCCACATCGGCCGGCCGACTGGATTCAAGACTTCTTTACAGACAGAACTCAACATGTTGCTCATAATAGAACAAACTGACCGATGCAATTGATAATTTCGGGGATACTCCAAGCAAATTTGATAGGATTGTTACTGTTTACAGTGTACAGAAACGATGAAGCAGAACGCATGGGAAGCCCTTGAAGGCTGTTTGCAGATGATGCAGTTGTCTATAATAAGGAAGCAACACCAGATAACAATAAAGACTTGCAAATGAAAGTTGCAGGGACTGGCAGTTGACCATGTAGGCAAATAAATGATATACATTGCGCAGAAAAATGGTGCTAATGGCTCTAACCACTATGGGACCTAACATCTGAGGTCATCAGTCTCCTACACTTAGAACTACTTAAACCTAACTAACCTAAGGACATCATACACATCCATGCCCAAGGCGGATTCCAACCTGCGACTGTAGCAGCAGTGTGGTTCCAGACTGAAGTGCCTAGAACCGCTCGGCCACAGTGGCCTATTGCGCACAAATAGGAAGAGAAATCCACTATTGTTCAACTATACTATTGATGACAAACTTCTGGAAACAATAATTATCGCAAAATATCTAGGAGTATCTGTCCAGAGCGACTTGAAGTGGAATAATCACGTGAAATAAAGAGTAGGAAATGTGCTGGTGTATGCTGTTGCCAGCACACCGGTGGGCAAAGATGTAGCGCGAATACGGATAGTAGGTGCTGGATCAGGCGCGCCTGTCACGAGAGAGGCCAGAGACACACTTACAAGCAACACGCCGCCAATGCCCTCTCGACAGCAAGTATTTAGACCGCCGCTGCTGACCGGATGGCGTCACTGTCTCACTCGGGCTACGACAGTGCCGGAACAGACGTACCGCCAGTGGTACACAGAACTTCCGGGAATGACTAGAAAGTGTAAATTTAAGTGTATTGTAGCAACATTTACAGTGGTTTAATGATTAGAGATGCAATAAAATTCAACGTCTCCGATAGCTGAATACGGGAACAGATCTTAAATACTCTGATCCACCACTTCAAGTATTGCAAATCTTAGAGCAATATGATTCGGGTATCATAACAGCAGATAAGCTTCACCAGGCCTCGGTTTGTGGGTCGAGTCGCCCCTTGTTTGCAACCGCCCCAAGCAACGACAACTACGAACGCGTATACAGCCGCGCGGTGAGACACGTAGACATGTAAACAGGCCTGTGAATTCAGTGAAGTCTCAAAAATGTTCAAATGTGTGTGAAATATTATGGGACTTACCTGCTAAGGTCATCAGTCCCTAAGCTTACACACTACTTAACCTAAATTATCCTAAGGACAAACACACACACCTATGCCCGAGGGAGGACTCGAACCTCCGCCGGGACCAGTCGCATAGTCCATGACTGCAGCGCCCTTGACCGCTCAGCTAATCCCGCGCGGCAGTGAAGTCTCGCTCTGGGTGTTTTGCTCGCCATGAAAGACAAGATAGCCCATCACGTAACGCACCGTGCTACAAGTTTAGAAAAAAAGGCCATGTCCAAGCAGTTTGTTTGCAATGGCAAAAAAACGCCAATTTTGGCCGCTCCCAGAAAAAACGCTGTGTTTTCAACAGGTTCTGACAGAAGTTAGATTAAGGGCGTGCCTCCTTCTCCATCTAGTGCTGTGCAGCGACGTTCTACCAAATTATTTGTCTCATTACGAATTGCTGGCCGTCGTGTGAATTTTCAGTTAGGTACAGGCGCCTCAGTAACTTTGCTTGATCGTGCCAAGTTCGAAAACTTAGACTCAGAACGCCTTTCTAAATCTAGCAAGCACCCCACTGCTTACAATGGACAGGAAATTCCAGTGCTTGGACAGTGTAGTTTGCCTGCAACTTACAAATCTCACACTAGGACAGTGAATTTTACTGTGTTGAAATCAAGAGACAATGAGAATGTATTCGGTTCAGATGCCTTTGATTTGTTTGTACTCAGTACCCAAGACAGTGTACGTTCAGTATCTGCTTTTAATCCAAGAGACAGGGTAGCTAGTTTACTTAAAGAATTTCCTGAACTACACTCCTGGAAATTGAAATAAGAACACCGTGAATTCATTGTCCCAGGAAGGGGAAACTTTATTGACACATTCCTGGGGTCAGATACATCACATGATCACACTGACAGAACCACAGGCACATAGACACAGGCAACAGAGCATGCACAATGTCGGCACTAGTACAGTGTATATCCACCTTTCGCAGCAATGCAGGCTGCTATTCTCCCATGGAGACGATCGTAGAGATGCTGGATGTAGTCCTGTGGAATGGCTTGCCATGCCATTTCCACCTGGCGCCTCAGTTGGACCAGCGTTCGTGCTGGACGTGCAGACCGCGTGAGACGACGCTTCATCCAGTCCCAAACATGCTCAATGGGGGACAGATCCGGAGATCTTGCTGGCCAGGGTAGTTGACTTACACCTTCTAGAGCACGTTGGGTGGCACGGGATACATGCGGACGTGCATTGTCCTGTTGGAACAGCAAGTTCCCTTGCCGGTCTAGGAATGGTAGAACGATGGGTTCGATGACGGTTTGGATGTACCGTGCACTATTCAGTGTCCCCTCGACGATCACCAGTGGTGTACGGCCAGTGTAGGAGATCGCTCCCCACACCATGATGCCGGGTGTTGGCCCTGTGTGCCTCGGTCGTATGCAGTCCTGATTGTGGCGCTCACCTGCACGGCGCCAAACACGCATACGACCATCATTGGCACCAAGGCAGAAGCGACTCTCATCGCTGAAGACGACACGTCTCCATTCGTCCCTCCATTCACGCCTGTCGCGACACCACTGGAGGCGGGCTGCACGATGTTGGGGCGTGAGCGGAAGACGGCCTAACGGTGTGCGGGACCGTAGCCCAGCTTCATGGAGACGGTTGCGAATGGTCCTCGCCGATACCCCAGGAGCAACAGTGTCCCTAATTTGCTGGGAAGTGGCGGTGCGGTCCCCTACGGCACTGCGTAGGATCCTACGGTCTTGGCGTGCATCCGTGCGTCGCTGCGGTCCGGTCCCAGGTCGACGGGCACGTGCACCTTCCGCCGACCACTGGCGACAACATCGATGTACTGTGGAGACCTCACGCCCCACGTGTTGAGCAATTCGGCGGTACGTCCACCCGGCCTCCCGCATGCCCACTATACGCCCTCGCTCAAAGTCCGTCAGCTGCACATACGGTTCACGTCCACGCTGTCGCGGCATGCTACCAGTGTTAAAGACTGCGATGGAGCTCCGTATGCCACGGCAAACTGGCTGACACTGATGGCGGCGGTGCACAAATGCTGCGCAGCTAGCGCCATTCGACGGCCAACACCGCGGTTCCTGGTGTGTCCGCTGTGCCGTGCGTGTGATCATTGCTTGTACAGCCCTCTCGCAGTGTCCGGAGCAAGTATGGTGGGTCTGACACACCGGTGTCAATGTGTTCTTTTTTCCATTTCCAGGAGTGTATTTTCAGAAGGAATGGGAAAAGCTAATAGTTTTGTATCGCATGTTACATTGAAAGACAGGGCACAACCTAAGTATCCGGCCCCCCATTCCAATTGCTTTAAGAGACAAAGTAGTCAGCGAATTGAAAGAATTGCAGGATAATAGTGTAATTGCTCCCATTCAAGCCAGTGAATGGGCAAGTATTCTCCTTTTTTTGCCTAAGACTTCTGGCCGCATTCGCATTTGTGTTGACTTCAGGACTACAGTCAACCCACAGACAGTAGTTGACACTTGTTACTTAACTAACATTGAGGAACTCATAGACAGGCTTGGTGCAGGACGTTACTTTTTTAAGACAGATTTGCGTGATGCCAACTTACAATTTCCATTGAATGAAGAATCGCAGAATTGTAAATATACACTTAGGACTGTTCAAGCATTTCCGTTTACCCTTCAGCAGTACTTCCACACCCGCCATTCTTCAACGTTACTTGCAACAGCTGACTGCAAAAATGCCATTTTGTTCGATCTACCTTGGCGATATCGTCATCTCAGGTCGTACACCAGAGGAACACATTGCCAGTTTGCGTGCTCTTTTTCGAGTGTTGTCAGAAGCAGAACTCAAATGTTGCCTCGAAAAGTGTGACTTTTTTCAAACTGAACTACAGTACTTAGGTCATGTGATAAACTGTCAGGGGGTGCACCCCCTCCATTCTCATTTGCTTGTCATCCATGACCTGCCTGCTCTTCGCAATGTGTCTGAACTGCAGCCAGTACCAAGCAGGGTGACACAGTACACTCGGTTCTAACCGAATGCCGCTCAGATTGCGGCTCCATTGTATCGCTTGCATTGCAGAAATGTACCTTTTGCGTGAACTGAAGACTGTCAAGATGCACTTCATGAACTCAAAAATTCTTTGCTTAGTGACAGATGCCAAGTGCATTTTGATTCTGCCAAGCCGGCAGTTTTTCAAGTCGACGATTCTTGCTACGGAATCAGCGCTGTGCTTTGGTGCACAAGCAGACACATTGCTTTTGCCTCATAGTTGTTAACTAAAACTCAGTGCAATTATGCTCAAATAGAAAAAGAGGCTCTCACCACTGTGTATGGTGTGACCAAATTCCGTCGCTACCTGTATGGTCGCAAAAGTTCTATTTATGACAGATTACACGCCTTTGCAGTCCTTGTTTCTTCTGTCAAAGCCGGTTCCTACACGCACTGCTAAAAAATTGCAACGTTGGGCTTTATTGCTTTCGAAGTATCAGCGTAAAACTGTGTGCAGACCTACGGCAAAGCATGGAAATGCAGACGCCTTTCGACTGGCCAAGACTCTTGCCTTTGACGCATCTTGTTGCCACATCGAAGCACAGCAATTGCTGGAATTTTTTCCCTTGCACAACAGAAAAATTGCACAGGTCACGGAAGCAGACCCAGACCTCAGATTTTGTTGCATTACATTCACACGTCTTGGCCTCGTTCCTTGAACATTATCCAGAACTCAGTTGTGCGCCGATATTTTGCACGTCGACATAACCTTTCAGTGCAATAGGGTGTGATTCTAGCACAAATTGACAGTGGACAATCGCGTGTGCTTATTCTGAAAGTATTGCAAAATGGTGTGTTGCGATTGCACCACCTAGGACATTGGAGAATTGTTCGCATTAAACAGTTGAAACGTCCCCTTTTGAAAAGTATTAAATTACTGTCCTGGTAAAGCTCTACGCTATTTGATTTTCAAACTGCTGAGAAAAACTGAACGTACTCAGACATTTTTCTCTTTACTTATTATGATAATCACTAAACTGACACACAATATGTTTTTAGTGCAACGCAATCTGACTTTCAATAATCCCCACAAAAGAATGGCCTGACTAACAATAACCTATACCTTTCATGAATAACGTACCTCACAAAAATCTTCCTTACTCGAACTACCGCAATACAGCGAGCGCCAATACTTCCAGCTAAATAAAAGACTGTAACTACTGAAGACACTAACTACTGATAGGCACAGTTAGCAAATGAAATATTTTGATAGAGAACAAACAATGTATTTACATAGTGTTCAAAAGTCATAATATGTATATATATATATCATTTCATGACATCTATCTTTACAATTTTCCTTTTTCTGACGGACACACGTCCAGCTCGTCCGCTCTCAATAGTCTGCCATCTCTCTCCCCAATCCACCACTGCTAGTGGCTCACATCCAACTGCGCAACGCTACGCGCTGTTCACATCCAACTGCCCACCACTGCAATAGCAAATATTCCAACAATGCAAACCAGTCATAGACTACACACAGCACAGTCAGTGATTTTCATACAGAGCGCTATGTGGCGTTACCAACATAAAAACCGAAACAGCCTACTTACACAGTTAGCGCTGTGGCACTGTACTTGGCAGGGCATGGACACCCATATTGACAGATGACGTCAGTGTCGCGCATGCGCAGAAAACCAATCTGCACAGTCACAGACATTCTCAGTTTGGCCTAAGACTCAGTCCCCATAGCAACGAGTGCAGGACCATTTTGGAATACTTGTTGGCTCATAGTGGTAGACTCTTTTAGCAAATTGCCATTTGCAGTGCCTTTGGCTTCTACCACATCACATAGAACCATTCAAGCGTTGTCCTCCATATTTTGCATTGAAGGTTTGCCAGAAGTACTTGTGTCGGGCAGCAGATCACAGTTCGCTTCACGTGATTTTGAACAATTCTGTGAGCGAAATGGCATTCGTATAACAAGTGATTTGTTTCACCCCAGTCTAGCGGAGAAGCAGAACGCTTCATACGCACTTTTAAACGACAGGTGGCCAAGCTTCGCACCAGACACACACACACACACACACACACACACACACACACACACACACAGAAACAGGCGCTGCAACTCTTTCTCGCCTCCTATCGCCCCCACCCACGAGACGGACCATCACCGGCGGAACTTCTGCATGGCCGCCATAGGACGCTTCTACACTTGCTGCACTTACCGCAGCATCCGGCGCCGCCTATGATCCGAAAGTATCACTTTGCGCCCCCCGATCTTGTTCTTTTCAGGGTTTATGGCAACCGAGGGCGCTGAGAAAGAGGCGTGATCCAGGAGCGCATTGGTTCTTTTATGTACTTGATTGCAGGTCCCAATGGTTTGCAGCGCCGCCACCAGAACCAAATTCGTGCGTGTCATTTGCCCCGTGAGTCTGCTGTTTTCTTCCCGCATATTCACGATCTCATGGGACCACACGGCCTTCGCAGGTGCCACCACCCCAGGAGGAGCGGATGGATGTTGCGCCCTCGCCCCCGCCGTCCCCACTCGCCGACCCGATGGACCTGGACCCGCCATCGTCGTGGTCGTCGCCGTCGCCATCGTCGCCCCAGGACACGCCCTCAGGCTTGGACATGTGCCCTGCCAGGAGCTTTCTGGAGGATGTTGCTGTTGCCTCACAAGCTGGATAGTGGGGCACGGTCTGGATTACAGCTCCCAGGTCATCTCTACGTCCAACAGTCTGCCTCCCTCCCTGTTGTCATTCGCATCCTCCCTACACAACAACGGTGCGGCATTTCGGGGAGGGGGGGGGAGGGGGGGGGGGAGGGGAGGAGGGAGGAATGTGCTGGCGTACGTTGTCGCTAGCACACCAGTAGCAAAGATGTACCACGAAGATCGATAGTAGGTGCTGGATAAAGCGCGCCTATCACGAGACTAGGGACACACTGATAAGCAACATGCCGCCAACGCCCTCTCGACAGCAAGTATTTAGGCCACCGCTGACCAGATGGCCTGACTGACTCACTCAGCCTGCCACAGTGCATAGCGATCAGATCGAGACTAGCAGCAAGACTAAAGTTTGCAATAGAAAGATTACTGTTATTGTCTGCGAGGGGACTATTACGGATGAGCTTGTACCACAACACATAGACTCTATCAAAGTTAAGTAAGATATATCTGTTCATGTAAATAAAGAACTGTGTTAATCAACTTGTGCATTGGTATTGTAGAAAGAGGATACTGGCCACCCATAATAACATCCTATCCTTTGCTTCCTACAGTACAAGACTCTACATGAATAGCAAATGCCAGACAGATTCATAGGAAGACCCTCAAGGAAATATGATTTATCCGCTAAAGAACTGCCTTATAAGGCGCTTTTCCGACCGATTCCTGAGTATTGATCATCAGTCTGGAACCATTACGAGGTAGCACTGATAGAGAGGAGTAAGAAGATCCTACGAAGGGCGGAGCGTTTCTTCACGGAACCGTTTAGTCGCCGCGAGAGTGTTACAGTGACCTCAACAAAATCCAGTGGCAGACGCAAATGAAGTGTTACGCATCACGGAGAGGTCTGCTATGGAAATTCCGAAAGGGAAGAGTCGGACAACATATTACTTCCTCCCACGTACGTCTCTCGAGATAACGGCAACGAAAAAACTCGAGAAATTAGAGCTAATACAGAGGCTTACCGGCAATAATTCTTCCCATGCGCCATTTGCGAATGGAAGAGGGAATGGGGGATTAGTTAGTGGTACCAGAAGTACTGCTCGCCACACTCCGTCAGGCGGATGGTGGAGTATTGATGTAGATCTAGACATTAAAAAGTCATACGCCTCCAGCCGCTTTTACCTAGAACGGAGCTGATCTATTGAATTTATTGTAAATTTAATGCATTTTTGGCGAAGTTCGTGTTCAGCTTGTTCAGTTATGGAATTTATTCTGTTGAGTTCACTTACCATTGATTCGAATACGAAACCAAGGCAGGGTTTTGGTTCCTCGTCATTTTCAAGACTTACAGTAGGATCTAATGTTTGGACGTGGTATGACCACTTTAGAGACCAAGAACCCGATTAGAGTAGATAAATCCATGAACAGCTTACACGGATTAGCGTTTTTAGCTTCAAATTTTTTGTTGACTCGTTGTAACTCTTCTACTACGGGGCATAGCACTGAAAATAAAGCCAAATTGCTTTCATCTTTGTACGTATTATATAATAATTCAGCAGTATAGTTTAGGCGGGATATCTCGAAATGCACCTTCAGTTCATTCCACTGGTTAAATAGCCTATTTACAGGCGACAGTCACAGAGTTTCACAAGGTCTACCAATTTTTAGGGTTTTGCAACTTAATCGGTAAAGAAGAAAGCCTTATGGCTTATAGAATCACTTTGTTATCCGCTATAACGATATGTTTACGTAATGTGTATACATAAACATACAGTTATAAATGTCCCCGTTCGTAGCCGCTAATTATAACAATATGTTTACTTTTGTGCTGTAACATATAGCTATAATCAGCGGTGGAAACGTATTTGCGAACGCCGACCGTGTGCGGCTGTTTCTTGTTTGATCGTCTGATCAGTCGGAAGTTGCATTGCAGAGGAGAGTAAATGCCTATTTAAAATATAATTATTTTTGGATAGCTCAACATGAATTTCCTAAGGGACCGTAGTTTATCATGCATTTACCAGTAGAATATGGCGCGGAGAAAATATTTCGCCGCATGCAACTTCCGTCCGAACTCGACGAAAGAATTCGTGACTGTGAACTCTCTATTTGGCAGAAACATATAGAAAATTAAATAATTTCATGAAGAAGTGAGACATAGATTCTATAGTAAATGAATAGTCCATACACCAGTTCCATTTAACTCTGAATTTATGGCAATTAATAGACGAACCTACACTGCAATGAAGGATTTAACATGGATGCCGTTTTGACTGGCACTTTTCGTAATGAAAACAATTCCTTTGACGTTTTCACATACACGTCGCACAATAAATCTACTACTAGGCACTTTTAGTATTACACATTTACTTTACACTAGAACAATATTAATTTTAACAATAATAATACGGCGGCAAGACATGCGCGTCCGACACAAGTTACAGGAGACAAGAGAAGAATGAGTAACTGTTCATCGAGAATATCTCGTACATAAAAAAAATGTGTAAAAGTGTTCTTCTTCTGTCCGTTTTTCGCGCCGCGGTTTTCAAAGTCAATAACTCACAGCATCCCTGACGGCGCTTCGACAATAAACAAGTTACGTCACAGGTCGTTCACCTTTTACATTCTCGCAACATTATTTGCTAACTGTAGCTGTTGCCGAGCGACTGCTCGATTAGTGAATGATTTAAAATGATAAAGCAATCACATAATGTTACATTGCCTTCCATGGGAATCTTGGAAATCAAGGAGATTACCAAGATTCACATGTCGCCGTTAACATTATGGGATTGAGTACTTTACAGATTTACATTGATCAAACACAGTATTCCTGTCGTTTGATTATTAGGATTGCACAAATATGGTGATCTCTCATTCATAGACAAAGACAGTTCTTAAGGTAAATATACACAAAAAAATTTAAAAACTAAGACAGTAAATCTACGAAGTTTACAATGGAGATTATACATTATACTCATTACAGTCTTTTTTTTTTTTTTTACAGAGTTCATAACGACCATCTTTGTGGCCTCAAGTTATTGTCCAGAGTTCATACGCTCTTTGCTCCTGAAAGAAAACACATAGGATTCATCTTTTTATACACACATAATTCTCACACAATTCTCACACATGGAATTTCTCACACGTGTCCATTTTTATACACATATACTTCTCACACATGGAATTTCTCACACGTGTCCATTTTTATACATATATAATTCTCACACATGGAATTTCTCACACGTGTCCATTTTTATACATATATAATTCTCACACATGGAATTTCTCACACGTGTCCATTTTCCATTGCTCACTATTGTTATGATTTTTACGCTTTCATTGTTTGTGTATTGACAGGTAAGTTAAAATTTGATTCTTCTCCAGGTGAAGCTTATGCCTTGAGAAGTTGGATCGCTACTTTGCGGTCTCCGAGTAGAAAACTTTTCATCAGCTCTGGCGGGTGAGTCTCACTCGCACGTTACGTACAAACGTTACATGTAACAAGAAATATAAATACCCATTAGTCTAAAAACTAAGCTTAAATCTATTTTAGGACTTGGGATTCATAGGAATTTGACTTTGTCACTATTCGCGTGTGGTTTGGCTGTTCACATTTCATCCACGGGATATAACATTAGCATAGTATGTGATATGTTGTGAACTCATATAAGAGTCTTTTATTTTGGGAGCGGCTTTCATGGAAAGTCCGTTTCGTCGAACTGCAGCGGGAGTGCTGTGCAAGTACATCACTTTAAATTTAACGCGTTTGTTGCGTCAATGGACGTTGACACAGGCTGATTGTTAGAGCTGAATCGCAACTCGAGGCGCTCACTAGCCTCCACGCGGTACTTCAGCTTTTCCGCGCACGGTTCAGTGAACACGTTACGTCGATGGTGTTGTGGTTTGCTGAGATGGTGCGGAGGGACGAGGATTACCAAGGACAGAGACTCCATTGAAACCATCCCTGTCTCCACATTTTCCAGCCGATTTTGAAGATTTTAAGGTAGGCTAGCGCTCGCACTTTGCAAAGCAGCTAACACACTTGGTTTCCGGTGCACTGCACGTAATCACATCACCGCCTTCGGTTACACAACCGGACTATCATTGTCCGTCGGCCTATCTGCACGTGTAACACTTTTTATCTTCATCGTGTCTGTGGCAGACTTCCACACCATTTTAAGCCTTCACTTATACACTACTATGTACACAATTTTTTTACAGTTTATAATCAAATAGTTTGTCTCACTTTGAAGCTTTCTAAGTGAGAGCTTTGATTGTCATGTCCATTTCAATTTCTGTTGCTTTGTTGGTAACTACCTTAACATTTCGCTTTACAGTGTTCCTCATCTTTCTCTAAGACTAATTATGCTTTTAGTTCACAGTCACAATACATTAGTTTCTCCGATCTGTTAGCAATTATTATTATTTTAATTCATTTCAATCGTTCTTTCTATTTTATTAGATTCATTAAAGTTATCACTGTCATTTCAACAAAAATTCTCTTTTTACTAGATGTGAGGACCAATCAGTCACATTTGATCCCCCTCTCACATGAGAACAGAACACCATTCAAGAAAATATTCAAATTCCTTATCGCGATCTCGGTTTCCGTCTCGGATTGACTTTAAAAGGAAAAATAAAGACATTTCAAAACTAGCTTTTCCCGATTTCGTTCACGCGTTTCCTTTTGAAAATCGTATGCCAAACCAGCCTTCCACGTCAACTGCATTTCTCAATCTGTGACGTCAAGTCTACGGGACGGGTTTAGGCGGGTTAGGGTATTTACACAAATTCAGAAGAAAGACATAGATATAATAGTACATAGAAGAAGAAATCTAGCAAACAACTCCTTGTTCCTTATGACTTAGAAATTAATTTGCCTTTGCACCGTACGTCTGCGTACGCGCTCCAATTAAGAACTAGTTGGGTTGTTTTGCCGGCTGTTTCATTGTCATTTTATTCTCGCCTTGACGCCTGCTTGCGCTACACTGCATTGACCTCTATATATGACCTTAAGTCATAATTGCTTTGTCCTTGCCGCTTACGCTCTTATACTTGGTATTTATTTCACTTATTATGGCTTTGAATGTATCTGTCCTGCGTATTGCAATTACAATTAATGCTACTTTGTTTATCTAGCTGAAGGACAGCGCTTTCATGGTCATGTTGGTACTTACAAGTAACTCACATGCTTCGTAAACATTACGTTATTTTAATGCAGAGATGAACCTGTTCCAGATTTCTATGTACATTGGAACTTAATCTAGACATAGCTGACTTAGAAACTAGTTACTTGTTTTCCTTTTTAGTGGGATCAGGAACCAACAATTGTCCAGCGACTCTTGTCTTTGACGAAAATAAATTTCATTTCTCGATCATTGCTCCTTGAACTTAAAAAAAAATTCTTACATACTATGTTTTATTTTCACTTCTTTAGCATTTCATATCGCAGAAGCCGGCTTGTTAGGCACATCCTTCCCTTTATATTTCATTTTTCTCTCGTAAATATTATCCCCTTAAAACTAAATCTTAAAACTAGAGTTCTTGGAGTTGATCACTTTCTTTGTTAAACAAGAATTTTTTTCATTTATCAGCTTGTCTGTACTTAAATTATGGCTCAAGATAACATATTTTAAATTGTCTGCTGTATAGCAAGATAGACTCACTGTCGTGTAATATATTCTAAGCATTTTTTTAACGAAGTCAAATCAGTTGTCACTTAGTCACTAGCGGCCAACCTTCTCTTGTCATTATAAAGCTTTCCTTTTGACTTATTCTGTAGCATGATATTTTTTAAGATCAGAGTGATGGTATAACCCTTTTATTTTTCCATTTGCGGGATCAGAAATCAGATAACAACCTGTATGCGGTATACGAAGGATCTCGTAAGGTCCCTCAAAAAGACTTTGCCATTTTCGATTTTTGTGTAAGAGCAACGATGGTTTAAAGTGTGTTTTTTGCAAGACCTTTTCGCCTACTTTATAAGTTAACACCGTATCTCAGTACAAGTACGTCATGGTCAGTCTCTCCGTCGAAGTGGTCGCCCCCATTCTGTCTCACAGCATCACTTAGGGAGCTTTCAGATGCTGAACTTAGTTTTCCTGCTTGTGTGGTTTTGATTGGCCTTCATCATTAGAAAGTTCGACCAATCTGACATTGTGAGAACACTGAGGAACAAAATTACTGTTATGCACAAACCTCGTGTCAAAATGTTGCTGCGTTTGTCCTGGTGTCCAATACGTGTTACTGTCTTCCGCGTTTGCGAAAAATACAGGGGGATTGTAATGCCTTCGCGGTGTCTGATGATTTTTATTACTATTATGATTTCCTGAATTGTTACTGTGAAATCCACCTTCACACTGTGGTTTGCCGTTAAACTGCGTGTTTCTGTACATTCCCTGCGCTTGATTTTTACTAGGCGCGGAGTTGTATTGGTATGAGTGGGCGTTATCAGCTGTTTGTTGCTGCCCGTAATCTGAGTGTTGGCTGCGCTAGTACGGTGCATTCCATTGCGATCCGCTCTGCTGTTGCCAACCTTTTTGACTGAAACCGTTTCCAAACTTCTGCTTGTACGATTGATTGCCGTACTGGTTACCAGTCGTGTTATACACGGGATTGAATCGGTTGTGTTGATTATGTCTATTCCTTTTGTGCGGATACCCACTGCTTTTTTTCCGTTTTGCCAATCGTTACTACACTCCTGGAAATTGAAATAAGAACACCATGAATTCATTGTCCCAGGAAGGGGAAACTTTATTGACACATTCCGGGGGTCAGATACATCACATGATCACACTGACAGAACCACAGGCACATAGACACAGGCAACAGAGCATGCACAATGTCGGCACTAGTACAGTGTATATCCACCTTTCGCAGCAATGCAGGCTGCTATTCTCCCATGGAGACGATCGTAGAGATGCTGGATGTAGTCCTGTGGAACAGCTTGCCATGCCATTTCCACCTGGCGCCTCAGTTGGACCAGCGTTCGTGCTGGACGTGCAGACCACGTGAGACGACGCTTCATCCAGTCCCAAACATGCTCAATGGGGGACAGATCCGGAGATCTTGCTGGCCAGGGTAGTTGACTTACACCTTCTAGAGCACGTTGGGTGGCACGGGATACATGCGGACGTGCATTGTCCTGTTGGAACAGCAAGTTCCCTTGCCGGTCTAGGAATGGTAGAACGATGGGTTCGATGACGGTTTGGATGTACCGTGCACTATTCAGTGTCCCCTCGACGATCACCAGTGGTGTACGGCCAGTGTAGGAGATCGCTCCCCACACCATGATGCCGGGTGTTGGCCCTGTGTGCCTCGGTCGTATGCAGTCCTGATTGTGGCGCTCACCTGCACGGCGCCAAACCCGCATACGACCATCATTGGCACCAAGGCAGAAGCGACTCTCATCGCTGAAGACGACACGTCTCCATTCGTCCCTCCATTCACGCCTGTCGCGACACCACTGGAGGCGGGCTGCACGATGTAGGGGCGTGAGCGGAAGACGGCCTAACGGTGTGCGGGACCGTAGCCCAGCTTCATGGAGACGGTTGCGAATGGTCCTCGCCGATACCCCAGGAGCAACAGTGTCCCTAATTTGCTGGGAAGTGGCGGTGCGGTCCCCTACGGCACTGCGTAGGATCCTACGGTCTTGGCGTGCACCCGTGCGTCGCTGCGGTCCGATCCCAGGTCGACGGGCACGTGCACCTTCCACCGACCACTGGCGACAACATCGATGTACTGTGGAGACCTCACGCCCCACGTGTTGAGCAATTCGGCGGTACGTCCACCCGGCCTCCCGCATGCCCACTATACGCCCTCGCTCAAAGTCCGTCAACTGCACATACGGTTCACGTCCACGCTGTCGCGGCATGCTACCAGTGTTAAAGACTGCGATGGAGCTCCGTATGCCACGGCAAACTGGCTGACACTGACGGCGGCGGTGCACAAATGCTGCGCAGCTAGCGCCATTCGACGGCCAACACCGCGGTTCCTGGTGTGTCCACTGTGCCGTGCGTGTGATCATTGCTTGTACAGCCCTCTCGCAGTGTCCGGAGCAAGTATGGTGGGTCTGACACACCGGTGTCAATGTGTTCTTTTTTCCATTTCCAGGAGTGTATTTCTTGAACCGTTCCCTGGCTTTTCATAGCCGTTACTGTCGTAATGTTGTGGCCAAGAATTGTGCGGAGTATTCCGCGGTTTGTTACCTCTCATGTCCTCATAGATCAGGTCTAGGGAATCTAAGATCGACAGAAAGGTATCTGGATCATCATCTGGTATGGCTATCAGCTTTTCACGAATCGAAATGGGTAATTTAGACTTGAGAATCATAATTACATCTTTACTATTGATAGGGTTATCTCAGTACCTAATTTTGCCAAGATATTTTTCGAAGTATTTTCTCAGGCTACTATTCCTGGGGTCAAATTGTTCTGCATTATAGACTTCTTTACGAAGGCGCTTCTGAACACCTTCGCTCCAAAATTTGCTGAGGAAACAGTGCTCAAACTCCTCATATGTTCGACACTTATCAACCATTTCTGTTCCCCATATTGCCGATTCGCCACCTATATATCCGGTAACAAATTGGATACGCTGTCTATCAGTCCACGAATTTGGAAAAATGCCGGAGAATCCACGAAGAAAAGCAATTGGGTGGATATTTCGTTTTTCCGGGTTAAAGGTTTGAAAAACTCGATGCTTTATCGTGCTTTCTTCCTTCATCATTTTTACTACTGAGTCAGATTCTTGATTTCGGTGACTAACTGGAATATGTGGGGGTGAAGTGTGTTCATTAGATACAACAGGTATTCGGAATTGCCGAAATAATTCATCTTCTTCCTCTGAGGCTAAAGAGTTAGGATAATTCGGTCTCTGTATCCGGGAACTACTACTCACTTGTGCCTTCAGGTTATTTAGCTGTTCCGTTACCTCTTGCTTCCAATTTGGTAATTCTTGCTGAAGGGTACGCCTAATGCTACCGAGTTCAGACATTACGGTATCTCTGGAGCTTCCAGGAGCTGACAAGATACCAATAGTGGTTGCTTTCACAGTCTCTACTAGGTCTTTGTTAATTTTACCTTCGACAAATTTGTCCTTTCCAGCAATCCAGTTCTCATACTTTTCTCTAAATTCTCTCTCATGACTATCTAGCCTCTCCTTTACTTTCGTTTCCGTTTCCAGAGTCAAATTTGACATTCCCTCGGTTAGTTTTTCTACCTGCGTAGTTACTCTGTCTAATCTGTGATTAACCGTGGTTACGGTGGAGTCAAGATTCTTGGTTGCGTTTCGGATGTCAGCTGTCTCGCTTTGCATGGTAGCTAAAGTGTCATTCAGTTCGAAAATTATTCCACTTCGCATTTGAGAAACAGCATCCTTAACTTGCTTTGCTACTTCTTTGGGTACGTTTTCTCTAACAGTTTTTATTTCTTCGCTTACTGCAGAAAGTTTATATTCAATTACTGTAGAAAGTTTATCTTCAAGCGAGGCTAAGATTTGTCTATTTTCGTCTTTCAAATCATTTTTAATGGAATTCACCATTTGGCGATTTTCCTCTTTCAATTGGCGATTTCCGTCCTGCATCATTTGACTTATTTGACTCAGTAGCTGTTTGAATACATCGTCTGTCACTACCCCCGAATTGCTTTCACCTGCCTCCCTTGTAACCAGTATATGGCTACGACTACAAGTGGCAGAAACTATGTTGGCATTGTCTAGTTCAGTACCGGTAACATTATGGTGTGAGGCACCAAAGTCCGTAAGATTTCCCACTTCACTTTCTACAATTGTTTCAATTGGTGTCTCAGCCCTACTAATTATCGTGCGGGACCGTAAGCGACGCGACACTTCACTCGTTTCATTCCGTTCATTTGAATCTAGTGATGACATTTTATCGTCTGCCATAGCTCACTTATTTACAAACAGTAAGTCAATGAAGTTCGTTTGAGCTACGGCCGTCAGCTGTCGACAGAGATGTAATTTATCGGTTGCGAGTCGGTTGTCACTGCTACGTCCAACTTCGGAATGTCGGGAGTTGCACGTCACGAGAACAAGAGACTATTCTGGACCGTAAAGAAAGTATGGCTGCACACTGGTCAAAATAAATGAAAACTAAGGCTGGTCAGCTCCGTGAACAGGCAGCGGACATTTAAAAACAAATGATATGCAATACACAACAATGTAATTTAAACAATACTTGAAGAAATTTCTACTCTAGTAAATGCAATCTACTGAATTCAGAGCCAATTTTTACTGCAACTACTAAAGATCGTCACAAATTGATTAATGTCGGATGAAATTAAGGAAGCTTGGCTATGGCTAACGAAATTTTAACTTACGTTGTTGATGACTGCCTTGGGCGTTGCAACTAGATTTTCGCACAAATTCTGTTCCAAAAAAAAAAAATCTCTCTTCCGTAATTTTCTCTGAATATCTCGTTTCTTTCGCTCAATGGAAATTTTATTGGATGGCGTTTGATGTCATGTAACAAATAAAAAGCACTAGATTAGCTACAATTATTTATGAATATTTCCACAATGCCTATCTTACATAAATTTTTATTCCTTTAAGTTTTTTTTAATTCGGGTCCCTTTTCGGGCGCCAATTATAACGATATGTTTACGTAATGTGTATACATAAACATACAGTTATAAATGTCCCCGTTCGTAGTCGCTAATTATAACAATATGTTTACTTTTGTGCTGTAACATATAGCTATAATCAGCGGTGGAAACATATTTGCGAACGCCGACCGTGTGCGGCTGTTTCTTGTTTGATCGTCTGATCAGTCGGAAGTTGCATTGCAGAGGAGAGTAAATGCCTATTTAAAATATAATTATTTTTGGATAGCTCAACATGAATTTCCTAAGGGACCGTAGTTTATCATGCATTTACCAGTAGAATATGGCGCGGAGAAAATATTTCGCCGCATGCAACTTCCGTCCGAACTCGACGAAAGAATTCGTGACTGTGAACTCTCTATTTGGCAGAAACATATAGAAAATTAAATAATTTCATGAAGAAGTGAGACATAGATTCTATAGTAAATGAATAGTCCATACACCAGTTCCATTTAACTCTGAATTTATGGCAATTAATAGACGAACCTACACTGCAATGAAGGATTTAACATGGATGCCGTTTTGACTGGCACTTCTCGTAATGAAAACAATTCCTTTGACGTTTTCACATACACGTCGCACAATAAATCTACTGCTAGGCACTTTTAGTATTACACATTTACTTTACACTAGAACAATATTAATTTTAACAATAATAATACGGCGGCAAGACATGCGCGTCCGACACAAGTTACAGGAGACAAGAGAAGAATGAGTAACTGTTCATCGAGAATATCCGTACATAAAAAAAAATGTGTAAAAGTGTTCTTCTTCTGTCCGTTTTTCGCGCCGCGGTTTTCAAAGTCAATAACTCACAGCATCTCTGACGGCGCTTCGACAATAAACAAGTTACGTCACAGGTCGTTCACCTTTTACATTCTCGCAACATTATTTGCTAACTGTAGCTGTTGCCGAGCGACTGCTCGATTAGTGAATGATTTAAAATGATAAGGCAATCACATAATGTTACACCGCCTGTCTCTCCGACTGTTCAAAATCCTTTTTCTCAGGAACGGGTACACGAATCAAGTTGAAATTTATGCCATATATTAAGAACTACGGTCCCTTGGCGATATAAAAAAGTGAAGTGACGATCGTGTGAAACCCAGCTCGCGCTATTCGTCCACGAGACTCAGAGGGCCATAGACACGGATTCCCAGGTAGATGCCGTGTTTCTTGACTTCCGCAAGGCGTTTGATACAGTTCCCCACAGTCGTTTAATGAACAAAGTAAGAACATATGGACTATCAGACCAATTGTGTGATTGGATTGAAGAGTTCCTAGATAACAGAACGCAGCATGTCATTCTCAATGGAGAGAAGTCTTCCGAAGTAAGGGTGATTTCAGGCGTGCCGCAGGGGAGTGTCGTAGGACCGTTGCTATTCACACTATACGTAAATGATCTTGTGGATAACATCGGAAGTTCACTGAGGCTTTTTGCGGATGATGCTGTAGTATATCGAGAGGTTGTAACAATGGAAAATTATACGGAAATGCAGGAGTATCTGCAACGAATTGATGCATGGTGCTAGGAATGGCAATTGAATCTCAATGGGCCGGCCGCGGTGGTCTAGCGGTTCTGGCGCTGCAGTCCGGAACCGCGGGACTGCTACGGTCGCAGGTTCGAATCCTGCCTCGGGCGTGGGTGTGTGTGATGTCCTTAGGTTAGTTAGGTTTAAGTAGTTCTAAGTTCTAGGGGACTTATGACCTAAGATGTTGAGTTCCATAGTGCTCAGAGTCATTTGAACCATTTTTGAATCTCAATGTAGATAAATGTAATGTGCTGCGAATACATAGAAAGAAAGATCCTTTATCATTTAGCTACAATATAGCAGGTCAGCAACTGGAAGCAGCTAATTCCACAAATTATCTGGGAGTAGTCCGCCTCTGTAACGCCTACCACGCCAAGGGGCCCGGGTTCGATTCCAGGCTGGGGCAGGAGATTTTCTCCTTTCAGGGACTGAGTGTTGTGTTGTCCTCATCATCATTTCATCCCCATGTCCGGCGCCCAAGTCGCCCAATGTGGCGTCGAATGCAATAAGCACTTGCCCTCGGCGGCCAAACTTCCCCGAATGGGGGACTCCCGGCCCACAGTGCCGTATGCTCATTTCATTTCATCTGGGAGTAGGCATTAGGAGTGATTTAAAATGGAATGATCATATAAAATTAATCGTCGTTAAAGCAGATGCCAGACTGAGAGTCATTGGAAGAATCCTAAGGAAATACAATCCGAAAACAAAGGAAGTAGGTTACAATACACTTGTTCGCCCACTGTTTGAATATTGCTCACCAGTGTGGGATCTGTACCAGATAGGGTTGATAGAACAGATAGAGAAGATTCAACGGAGAGCAGCGCGCTTCGTTACAGGATCATTGAGCAAACGCGAAAGCGTAAGGGAGATGATAGATAATCTTCTCTATCTGTTCTATCTCCAGTGGAAGACTCTGCAAGAGAGACGCTCAGTAGCTCGGTACGAGCTTTTTTGAAGTTTCGAGAACATACCTTCACCGAGGAGTCAAGCAGTATATTGCTCCCTCCTACGTATGTCTCGCGAAGAGACCATGAGGATAAAATCAGAGAGATTAGAGCCCACACAGAGGCATACCGACAATCTTTCTTTCCACGAACAATACGAGACTGGAATAGAAGGAGAACCGATAGAGGTACGCAAAGTACCCTCTGCTACACACCGTCAGGTGGCTTGCGGCGTATGGATGTAGATGTAGATGTAGACGCTTCTAAAGGTACCTTCACACTGCAAGCCAACTCCAACAAACTCGGATGACAACTGCTTTCAGCTCTAAGTCTGGAACCGCAAGACCGCTACGGTCGCAGGTTCGAATCCTGCCTCGGGCATGGATGTTTGTGATGTCCTTAGGTTAGTTAGGTTTAACTAGTTCTAAGTTCTAGGGGACTAATGACCTCAGCAGTTGAGTCCCATAGTGCTCAGAGCCATTTGAACCATTTAGATTTGGTTTCCAACTGTTGTCAACAGTTGTTTGAAGTTGCGAGTCTGAACAACTAGGTGAGGGAAGTTTTGTCTCGAGTTTGTAGTTTATGGTCAATGAGCAAAAAATGCGGCAGAGTAGTGTGACTTTGCACATGCGCATTGCCGTGTCGTCTGTTGTGTTTCTTACTTCGTCCGCTGAGTTTCTTTCCACAATGACGACTCATGAGTGGTCAATAGAGCTAACAATTCAGCTTTCGTTAGATTTGAATTTAGGAAACCTCTGTGAGATCCTTCTGCTTCTGCGAATAAAGACAGAAAAAGAAAGAAAATTGTTAAAAGAAGTTTCGTACAAAATTGGTGTACTGCTTGTGCAGTGTGAAAGAAAATGGACAATATGAAAACACAGTACAATCGTGAGCATTGTGAAACGCTCAAAACTGAAGGTGGATTCGGGACAACTGACATCTACATCCGAAATGAATATTTTACGAGCGACTGAAGTTTTTGGAAGGTGTGAAAAGCCAGGGAAAATAATATTTGCAATTTTAAGGAAAATGTCATTCACTGAAGCTGGGGGGTTTTGTAGTCGGAAATTTTGAATTTACGTCTGTATTTTTCAGTGGAAATTTATTTATTTTTCTTGTCATATCACTTTGCCAGTATCTGATACAA
Organism: Schistocerca americana; assembly: GCF_021461395.2. Classification (NCBI taxonomy): domain Eukaryota; kingdom Metazoa; phylum Arthropoda; class Insecta; order Orthoptera; family Acrididae; genus Schistocerca; species Schistocerca americana. Next base: position 215,248,070 of record NC_060125.1, on the reverse strand, counting down.
AGTAGTTTGCAAATTAATGGCTTCTATTGTCAATGATTACAGCTACAATGATTTTGTTTGGAAGTTTCTATTTACGTTTGTCTTTTCACTCGATATTTATTTATGCATGTTTTTCTTGCCATTTCACTTTACCAACATCTGATCCAAAGTAGAGTGCAAATTCATCCCTTATATTCTCTGAAGGAGCAAAAGCATCATCTCCCACCGTAACAAACGCCACATCCTCATTTCTTTGAGGAAGTGGTCTTGGTGTGGGTAGAGCAATCTTTCCCTTAGAAAATCGCTCAGCATCTTGAAGCAGTTGAAGACACCACCATCTGAAATACTTCCCTACATACATACTTCTTAACTGATTACGTTGTAATACGCGCTCACCAATGCTAGCAGCACAACACTAAGTGTTCCAATGCGATTATAGTACAATGATCCAGTTTCTGCAGGCTCCACTAGTTCAATAGTGGGCCATCTGTTGCGCCAATACAGTGTGGGAAGTTCCAAATGATCTCAAATCCATTTGAAACTTCTTATCATTCTTCCTTCGTGGATGGTTCCTATAAAAATATGTAAAAAAAATAGTGTCCAAATTCAATCAAAATCTTAAAATGTAGCTTCAGGTGCACCGTGTTTTAAAGTTTACATTTTGTATATTTCAGAATTCACCAGAATGAGCACAACTTAGCCACCACTGAAGACGATAATGATGATAGCGATGAAGGGTCAGATGAATTTTTTATCAACACTAATGAGCTCCAGGGTACAAGCTGTTACAACAAATATCTTTGCACCTACTGTGCCATCACCATCATCATCATCACAATCAATTGCACACTCCCCATCGCCAGCAACTTATGTCAGAGGTCCACTTTTTGCAAAGAAGAGAAAGAGAACCACTGCTACAGAGCAAGCTGTAACGTACATGAAATTAGTTGCTTAATACATTTAAAAATTAAGAACAGTCAAATACAACAGCAAGCACACTGCATTTGCATACTGCGGTAATGTGCTAATTAAAGTAAAACGAAAAATTTCTGATGTAATATATGATTCAAAAGAAATACTTGATGAGCAAGCTTAGGCCAAAGCTGCTGCTGCTACCACAGCAGAATCAGTGACATTATTTTATACAGTTGAAATTGAAGCTACACGTGCAGATAATACACAAATACTGACAATACATGAGGAAACAGAATGATGTCTTTTCTTTTTTTAAAAAATTTATAGAGCGAAAATCAGTCAATATTTTTGAGAATAAATTATTTCAATTTACCAGTCTTTTCATTTTAAGTTTAAGGCAGTGACATCTATTATGTTCCATTTTGAGTCTTAAAATATATTTTCATTGCTCCCTTTCATAGTGAAATGCTGGCAAGATACACTGAATCTGAGTGTAAGTGTATATATTTCAAATGTTTCCGTGAACTTACACTATTTTATTTACTGGCAATTGCTATTGCAATCTGAGACCTTAACAATAACATTCAATTCCCAGATAAAAGGTTACTGGGGAGGAACTGAATATGTAGTGAGTGCATGAAAAAATGTGTGAAGAATGTATAGCAATTAAAATAACAGTACTTTTACAAAATCCTTGAGTACTCTCACGATAACCCAACACTCACTAGCCACAGTTTAACTGATTTTGGGCAATGATATTCGATGAGAGTACATTAAACTTGCACAGCTGTCACCTGTTGCCAGAAATCGAAAGGTTACGAGAAGTTGTTCCGATGATGATACTGCATCTCAAACATTTGTGTCTTTCCGTTGAGTATGTCGTGCTACTAGCCTCACGAGTTCTTCAAACTGCCCACGTGTCATTATGACAAAATTCTTGAAACCATGCCTGTTTTCAATATAGAGCTCCTCCAATACAGAATTATAAGCTCTGTGGGTTTCTTTTCGTAACAAAAACTTTCTGGACCACATGCGTCTCCTTTTGGGTTGATTTTCGTCACAAACAATTACACCAAGAATTATAGCACAAAGTGCTAATGCATCTTCACAGTCAGAATTCATTTTCATTGCCTTTCTGTTACAGGAAAGATAAACGCCAAAAGTGTGTTAAGAAGAGTTTGAAATTGTCAACATTTTTCAACAGTTATTAGTTTCCCAAACTCATAACAGTTGCAAGTTTGCCAAACATACAATAGTTGATTGTTTTTGTTTGTTGGAGACGGTTTTCGGAGTGAACGTACTCTGACAATAAGCAGTCAAAAGATACAGCCATTTATGACACATATTTTGATACTAGCAAACTCACTCATTAAAACCTATATGGTATCTCACATTGACATAGAATGATTAAATTTGGCCACAAGCAAAGGAAAAAATTAGAAAATTGTTAATTTGCATTTATATCACACGAAAAAAGTGTGTCTTGTGTCATTTGTTATCCGATTTCAGACTTGAACCTAATACGTTCCCGAAGGTCTTAGTTTCCCTGTGAACGACATTTTGTCAGTATCAGTATCGATAAAAAGCAAAAATCAGCGAGTTTCTTATTTCCGGAATGGATTACTGTCTATATACATAATTAAGCTTGTATGGAACCCTCAGTGCGCGATTCCTACTAGCACCTGACCAGCGTTTAACGGGACGTGGTCTTAAGTAATCGTTCTGTACAGTTATTTCGTTCAGTCTGTCGAATCGATGATGGAGAGAACCAATTATATGTCGCCGAAGTCATAAATTCTAGATTTCTCGGCCAACTCCCTTCTCAGGCATGGGAGACAGCATACGGAACGAACAAGGAAAGTCCTGGCATGTAATTTTTTTTTTTTTTTTAAGATTAGCATGTGCACCATTATTTTCTCCCGTCAGAACACTAGCGTTGCCTGTTTCGGTTTCAATAACATTTTTATAGTCCAAACCAGATTCGTCCTAGGTATTTTTAACCTCGCAAACAACACTGTTTCCAGAATCTGGTTAATGACGTGAGCTTTAAAAATTATTTTATTTAATACCTTGCTGTAATATATCACCACAATACCAAGATATTTTGCACAAATATCAGTAGACTAGTCCAAAAAATACCTGAATTTTCCGTTTCCAATATCAAGCTTTAGATCGTCCTAAAAATGAGGATCCAGAATATTTTTTATAATCGTGGAACATTTTGTGGGATGCTTTTGCATACTTTTAATTCCTTCATATGACCATCCTCCTTTTTGAAGAGCTGGTCTGCATGACCCGCAGTTAACATGCTGCGCTCAGCAACAAAAAGAAATGTGATTTCACTCTGTTATTGGGAAGTCAAAAAATTTTTATCGCGTCTGCGTTAATAATTTCCAGTTCTTAATGTTCTTCGTTGAATGTATGTGATCTTTCAAATCTGAATATTTTTAGTACTATTCACGATGTAGCCACACATCTGCACTCTGGTAATGATTCACCTGGACTATCTTCTTTTTTAAATCCAGTCCTTAAGAAGTTTATATTTTAGCCCCTCTCTGCGAAACTTTCGCTTATACTGAACTTCAGGCATTTTAAAAGTATAACACACTGAACACAAGAAAAACTGACAGCTAAACGTAACTTCGCTATGTTCCGTTTAGAGACACGCAAAAACTAAAGCCCTGTAAGATTGTTGCTCGCAAGAGGAATGGAGGTCTAAGTAGAGAGTAGACAGTACAGACTAGAAGAACATGTAGAAAGTACAGTTGGCGACTACCAAGCTGGATTCAGGAAGGGAAGAGGTTGAATAGAACAGATATTTATCCTGAAGCAACTGATAGAACATAGGGCCTTAAAAAACAAATAGACAGTAATAACCTTCGCGAATTTCACAAAGGCATACGACTCCATCGACAGACATACTCTTGTTAGGATCCTGAAGAACAGAGGACTTGATGGAACTACAAAAGAACTCATACAAGGTGCATTCAAGTTCTAAGGCCTCCGATTTTTTTTCACCGGACTGGAAAGAGATCGAAACATGCGCATTGTTTTAAAATGAGGCCGCATTCATTGTCAATACGTCCCAGAGATGGCTGCACCGTACGGCAGATGGAATTTTACCGCCAGCGGCGAGAATGAGAACTGTTTTAAATACTTAAAATGGCGACGTTTTCCTTACTTGAACATCGTGCAGTCATTCGTTTTCTGAATTTGCGTGGTGTGAAACCAATTGAAATTCATCGACATTTGAAGGAGACATGTGGTGATGGAGTTATGGATGTGTCGAAAGTGCGTTAAGTGGGTGCGACAGTTTAATGAAGGCAGAACATTGTGTGACAACAAACCAAAACAACCTCGGGCTCGCACAAGCCGGTCTGACGACATGATCGAGAAAGTGGAGAGAATTGTTTTGAGGGATCGCCGAATGACTGTTGAGCAGATTGCCTCCAGAGTTGGCATTTCTGCGGGTTCTGTGCACACAATCCTGCATGACGACCTGAAAATGCGAAAAGTGTCATCCAGGTGGGTGCCACGAATGCTGACGGACGACTACATGGCTGCCCGTGTGGCATGTTGCCAAGCAATGTTGACGCGCAACGACAGCATGAATGGGACTTTCTTTTCGTCGGTTGTGACAATGGATGAGACGTGGATGCCATTTTTCAATCCAGAAACAAAGCATCAGTCAGCTCAATGGAAGCACACAGATTCACCGCCACCAAAAAAATTTCGGGTAACCGCCATTGCTGAAAAAATGATGGTGTCCATGTTCTGGGGCAGCGAGGGCGTAATCCTTACCCACTGCGTTCCAAAGGGCACTACAGTAACAGGTGGATCCTACGAAAATGTTTTGAAAAACAAATTCCTTCCTGCACTGCAGCAAAAACGACCGGGAAGGGCTGCGCATGTGCTGTTTCACCAAGACAACGCACCCGCACATCGAGCTAACGTTACGCAACAGTTTCTTCGTGATAACAACTTTGAAGTGATTCCTCATGCTCCCTACTCACCTGACCTGGATCCTAGTGACTTTTGGCTTTTTCCAACAATGAAAGACACTCTCCGTGGCCGCACATTCACCAGCCGTGCTGCTATTGCCTCAGCGATTTTCCAGTGGTCAAAACAGACTCCTAAAGAAGCCTTCGCCGCTGCCATGGAATCATGGCGTCAGCGTTGTGAAAAATGTGTACGTCTGCAGGGCGATTACGTCGAGAAGTAACGCCAGTTTCATCGATTTCGGGTGAGTAGTTAATTAGAAAAAAAAATCGGAGGCCTTAGAACTTGAATGCACCTCGTAAAAGAAATTCTGACAGACACAAAAACAATGGTGAGATTCAGAGCAGCACTGTCAGCAGAATTTGCGATCAAAACTGGTGTTAAACAGGGAGATGGATTGTCACCATTGTTGTTCAATATAGCACTGGACGAAGTGGTCAGGCAGTGGAGAGCAATAAACGAGGAAATAGCAATACCAAAGACCCATGTGGGGGACAAAAAGGACAAGAGGGCTCAAGTGGACTGTCTAGCCTTTGCAGACGACATAGCAATAGTAAGTGAGACGGAAGAAGACGCAAAGACACAACTCGACGACTTAAGTAAGGTAGCCAGAAAGGTGGGACTGAGGATCGCCTATAACAAGACAAACACATTAAATACCACTGCAGACTGGGAAACACCGGAAGGCACTGTGGAAATGGTGGACAAATTTGAATACCTGGGAGAGTTTATAACAGGTAGGAACAGGAGCAAGGAGGGAATAACAGAGTTGATAAAGAAGATGAGGTCATCCTTCTGCATGACGAGAGAGATATACAATAAAAAGAATATATCCACAGAGGCAAAGATAAGCCACTACAAGGCAACGGTGAGGAATGCAGTATTATATGCTGCTGAGACGATGACACTAGGAAGACATGGGGCAGAACAACTAGAGAAAGAAGAGAGAAAAATGCTGCGGAAAATACTAGGTCCCAAAAGAAGTGGAGAGAGGTGGATGCGAAGACCTAGGGAAGAATTGTACCGGAACATGAGAACAATATCCGGGGAAATCACACTCAAAAGGGCAAGGTTTGCTGGACATATAGTTAGGATGAGTATGGACAGAATGACGAAGAGAGTGTGGGAAACAACAGGGAGGACAAGGGGAAAGACAGGAACCAAGTGGGTTGTTGAACTTCGGAAGGACTGGTTGGAATTGGTGATCAAGGTCGAAGGAAAGGAAAATTGGAGGAACAAATATACACCGACCAATATGCGGGAGATCAGTAACAGAGAAGAATACAGGAAAAGATTATAGTGTCATCAGTGGAGCCGGTAGGAGAAACGGACACTGAAGATCTCGGAAGAAGAGCGGGAGAGAAGAAGAGAAAGAATGAAGAGGTTCTGGGAGAGGAAGAGGAGAATGCAGTCCAAGAAGGCGCTACCCGTGGTCCTACAGAGGCCGTAACGCAAGAAGAAGAAGAAGAAGAATAGAGGTCTAACCTGCTCGGTCATGAATTTGGCGACAGGTTTACACCGCCGGAAAAAAAATTAGTACACCTGGAAAGTCGACGTCGATTTTCATCCGATGGCGGCATGTGCCACCTGGTGGGTTGTAGATATTCTGATAATGGTTTCAACGTGGTCCGACAACAGATCGCGTAATGGCATAGTTACCAGAGCGCAGTCTGTGCCTTTAATAGCGAGTGCTCATAACCAGAAGGCTTAGTGTGGTGCAAACGTGCGAAGCAAGCAGCCATCTATACCACGAAGACGCACTCGTGAGTGTGTGTGTGTGTGTGTGTGTGTTAGGGCTTACGGGTGCTCAACGTCGAGGTCATCAGCGCCCTGACACACATTAAAAGAAACGAATGTGGACAGACTTTGCAAAACCTGAGCACACACGGAAAGAAAATAGGAAATGAAGGAAAATGCTATATAAAGAAAGTAAAACGTAAGGAAAACGAAAACGTAGCATCAAAATTGCCACAGGATATTGTCATTGGCTGGCCACGTAGATAAAATATGGGCGAGCTTGTCACACAGTGAGCAAATTAAGACCCTCTCCCTAAAATCTTTGTAAAAACATTTGACAACTTTAAAACCTTAACCACATTCGTTCGAGTGTTTCCTAAAAGAGATGGCAGCCGCGGTCCGCTGGTCAGAAAATAAAACGCAATCCAATAAAACGTGGCCCACAGCGACCTGGACGCCACAAGCACCACACATTGGAGGGTCCTCTCGCCCAAACAGGAAGCCATGCTCATAGGGCTGTGGCCTATCCGAATCCGAGTGAGGAGAACCTCGTCCCGTCTACGGGGCTGGAAGTACACCACACACGCGTTGTGAGCTTGACTAAACGGAGCTTATTGTCAGTCATTTCCCGCCACTCATCCTCCCACCGACGCATGACTCTTGAGCTCAGCAGCAAGGTGAGTGCGTGCAGGGGGATAGCACACTGAAATACTTACGGATCGAGACACGCCTCCTTGGCTGAGAGATCTACCCTTTCGTTCCCAGCAATGTCGACGTGCGCCGGAACCCAACAGAAAACCACCACGTTCCCCAGTCACTGTAGTTGGAGGATGGGCTGGACTATTTTATCTGCTGGATACAAACGTTGCAATGAGTAGACGCACTCGTGCTTTCTACAGCCTACAGCTATTTTGGAAAGAGTCAAATTGCAGCCTTCGGAGTGGAGGGATGGTCCTTCAGGAAAACTGTCACACAAGTTGGACGTGCTGTCTCAGTGGTCACGGTGAACGTTGTCGCACCGGGAGACGACGTTCCGGACGTTCGCGCAGCACAGACGTTCGCCAAGATCGTCGCATTCTAAAAGCAGCACGGTATGGATAAGAGGGCTCGTGAGCCCAGACGTGTCAACACGAACTCTTGTGAATCAGTTAGCAGTAAAACTACGGGCACGCATACGTCGAACACGTCGTCCTCTCACCTCGCAGCAACGATGTGCACTGCTCGACAGGTGCCGTTAGAGGATCACTTGGAAGATGGAATGGCGCACCTTGATCTTCAACGGTGAAAGATTCTGCCTGCACGCAAGTGCTGATCGTTCGCGTGCATGACGTGTAACATCGTTCGCGTGCATGACGTGTAACTGGTGAGCGCAGTCTCATAGTGTGCATCCTTCCAAGACATACTGGCCCCATCCCAGGCCTTACGATCTGGAATGCGATTTCAGCTACAACTCTGGTTCGCCTTTGGAGTGTCTGGGGGGACGCTAACCAGCACTCGGTACGTGCAGAACATTGTTTGGCCCGTTCTTTTGCTGTTCTTGCTTTAGGAAGGTGATGCGTTGTCCCAGCAGGTTAACGATCGCCCACACACTGCCCGTCAAACTCAACGTGCTCTGCAAAACATGCAGCAACTTCCCTAGCTAGCGCGATCTCCGGACTTGTCTCCAATCGAGCACGTGTGGGATATAATGTGACGAGAAGTGACTCGTGCGATTCATCAACCAACTCTTACAGAACTAGGTGAACAGGTGGAGCAGATGTGGAATAACGTATCCCAGGACGGTCTGTACGATCAAATGGCTCTGAGCACTATGGGGCTTAACATCTGAGCTCATCAGTCCCCTAGAACTTAGAACTACTTACTGACTAACCTAAGGACATCATACACATCCATGTCCGAGGCAGGATTCGAACCTGCGACTGTAGCGGCCGCGCGGTTCCAGACTGAAGCGTCTAGAACCAATCGGCCACAGCGGCCGGCTATCTGTACGATAGAGTGGATGCCAGAGTCAGCGCTAGCATTGTCGCCTGTGGAGACTACACCACGTGCTTATGTGGATGATTCAGCATGGGTCGATAACTGGAAACTCAGAACCGCTTGTGCTAGCGTTCTCGGACAACTGAAGGCGGATTTTTCAATAAGAAAGAACATAACAATTTCCGTTGAAGAATCCGTCGGCCGTTAAACAGAAAAAAATTCTCGTTTATCACGATCCTGATTCGTTAGAACTGACGGAACATCCGTTAAGAACAAGAGAAGTGTTTCGATTCTATCGTAACCCGAGGGGGAAAAGGCATGCTCGCTATGATTTTTTCATGTCTATCTTAAATGTGACAGAAGCTATGATTATAAGTACTGTTTCAAAATGCTGTGACGGTAATGTTGCGCAAGACAGACGTGGCAGAGACTGACCGCAAACCAAGCTGTCACAGAGTCATGATGATCGTACAAGACAGCGCATCTAGAGTTAACTTCCCGCCGAATCCCACTACCATAAAGTTGTACAGCCACCATTTACCAATCATTTGTAGCACAATGATCGTGTAATTGTAGGCCTAACAGTTTTGGGAAAAACGTGTTGCGTAAGTAGGTGTGTATCCACGCAAACACAGTTAGAAATCGGAAACTAACGGAGTCTGAACTCAAGTTTCTTTTTTATTTCTTTCACATATAAAAAGTAAGAAAATACATAAAAGAGAATCAACAACAAAGACTAAAAAGGTAGGTATGAGAATCACAGTCGACGGTTCTCTTCTCTGTGACTCCCGTGCGACTGTAGAGAATAATCTCTGTGGTACGCGTCGTCTGAGATCGACGTGTGCGGTAGTCGCCACATCAGCCCCCTTGGTGAGAGCGGAGCTCGGTTGTTCCTCTCTGTAGCGGGCACGGAAGTGCACTTGTCTGCCAGAACGCGTGGTGCATCGAGGCTGCTGCTCTAGTGACTGCGGGGGTAGCGGAGCGGGGTTCTGCATCGTTGTCTTGTGCTGATCGCTGCGCGACGCTGACATCGCCGGAGTGTCTTGAAGTATATAAGTAGGTTTCACTCTACTTGTTTCCCATTCAGTACTATGTCTAGGGTGCGTGCATCTCTGCGTATCACGCGATGATGTCCAGTGTATGGCGGTTGTAGTGGTATGACGTCATCTGTGCGTAACAATACATGCGTGCAAGTTTTTAAATCGTTGTGCATGAATGTTACCGGGGCTCCATGTCCGGACGCTTTCGCAGGTTTGATTTTCTTGATCGTTTCTCTCAATCCTTGTAAATATTCTGACTGGTCATCTGCATTCGGTACCCCTGAGTCGTCAGCGAACTCTCCGGGCAGAGGTATTGTTTCTCCGTAGACCAGCTGTGCCGGGGACGCGTCCATATCGGGTTTAAAGATCGTCCTAAGACCTAACAGTACTAACAGTACAATGCGTAATGCTTCCGTCCATTTAGTACCGTGGCACATGAGGGCTGCTTTTAAGGTACGGTGCCACCTTTCTACCATCCCGTTGCTTGCCGGATGGTAGGCGGTGGTGCGCTGATGGCAGTACCCGCAGAATCTTGCTAACTGAGCGAATAGTTCTGATTCGAACTGTCGTCCTCTATCAGTTGTTATATGGAGTGGGCAGCCGAACATCGATATCCAAGTTGACATGAATGCCGTTGCCAGAGTTTCCGCCAAGATATTATCGGTAGGTATTGCTTCCGGCCAGCGTGTATACCTGCCAATGATTGTTAGCAGGTAGCGATTACCATCTGATGGTGGAAGAGGTCCTACGACGTCCAAATGAATGTGAGAGAAGCGTGCGTTGACGTCCGGGAATTGTCAGATTGGAGGGCGCACGTGTCTGCTCACTTTGCATAGCTGACAGCGTGGGCAAGATCTAATCCAGTTACGGCAATCGCGGTCTATTCCTGGCCATACAAATCTTTTGGACATTAGTCTGGTACTTGCTCGAACACCGGGGTGACATAGGCCGTGCAGAAAATCAAACACTCTTGTGCGATGTGTGATTGGAACGTAAGGGCGTGATCGACCATGTTGTACGTCACAATGTAGTCGTACGTCTTCCCCGGGCACGTCAACTAGCTGCAACTTCAACGCCGTGTTGTCGTCACTCAACAGGCTATTTAGCTCATCATCTTCCTGCTGGGCTTGCGCTAGTTCTGCCATAGTTACAGGCTGTGTTATACTGGATACTCATGACAAACAATCAGCTACCACGTTAGTTAAACCTGAGATGTGGCGTAAGTCTGTGGTGAATTGGCTTATGAGCTCCAATTGAGAATACTGCGTGATCGCTTCCAGTATGCGGTCGGCGAGTTCTGCTACCGGGTCCAGTGACGTCTCGTTCTGCGTCGCGATGACTGCTTTTACCTGCGGTGGCAGCCGGGAGCTCCACAGGGTACGCAGAAGGCTGTCTGGAATCGTGCCGGGGTCCACCTTGCTGCGGAGATGGCGCAGGAACTGTGAAGGTTTCCGGTCACCGATTTCTTCTTGCGTCAATACTCGCCGGATTCTAACTTCTTGAGAAACGGCTAAACGTCGTGTCAGTTCAGTCTTTAAGCGTTCATATGCATACTCTGTCGGAGGAGCTGTTATGATAGCCTTAACTTCAGTTGCGTAACGATGATCGAGTTGGCTTACTACGAGGGAAAACTTAGTTGTTTCTGCAGTTATTCCCGCGTACGTGAAACGCACTTCCACCTGTGCGATCCACAGCGTTGGGTTGTGTGGCCAAAAGGGTGGTCAGCGAACCGCTAGCCTTGATACTGCTGGGGTGCCCATATCCGTATCTGCTGTTTGTTTTGCAGTCGGGGTCACCAATGTTGCGTAAGTAGGTGTGTACCCACGCAAACACAGTTAGAAATTGGAAACTAACGGAGTCTGAACTCAAGTTTCTTTTTTATTTCTTTCACAGGTTGTCAAGTAAGAGAATACATAAAAGAGAATCAACAACAAAGAGGTAAAAGGTAGGTATGAGAATGACAGTCGACGGTTCTCTTCTCTGTGACTCCCGTGGGAACTGTGGAGAATAATCTGTGTGGTTGGCGCGAATTTTACACGTCGGCTGCGATCGACGTGTGCGGTAGTCGCCACAAACGCAATCAGCTCAGAAACACAATCGAAAAGAGCAGGGAAATGTACATCAACTGTTGAAAATTGCGGTCTGATCCCCTACTCAGCTTCAAATAAAATGTGTGGTAATTTTGATACACATATAGTAAAATCAGTTTGATTTCGAATCGATAGAAGTGCTCGTAATCACCAGAATAGAAAACATACAAAACAATTCGGTCGCTAGTCCACAATCGGCAATTGTAATTTAGGCAAATGCACATGTTTATAATTACGCAAAAGCGACGCGAGTACAAAGCGAAAACTTTCGTATAAGGTTCAGGGTGAAGCTACGAGTACTTCAGTTAAAAGTAACAAACATCCTTTCAGATTTTGTACTATCAGCTGGTACACTGTCCAATCTGGCCGAACCGATCCAACGACTTTAATGAATAACTCACGAAACAATTCTGCACTCAAAATGATAACACTGAACTACTGCATATCAACAAGGCCAATTTACGTCCACAATAAATAAGATAAAAAATGAAATTAGGATATGGATACACACTAACGACAAAATTCCCGTTACCATAGCACAATTGAACAATTTTACTCATAAATTCTCAACGTCTTATCGTCTTTTATTATAGTGGTATCAGATGACAATCATGTTTAACTCTCTCTGTCTCTCTCTCTATCCGCTGTCGACTTACAGCTAGGCTTCGAAAACCGCGCTCGAGATTTTCATATTCGCTCTCTCGTTACGCGCAAACTAATAGCCCTACAAAAAAAATGAACATGACCTTTTTTGTAGGAAATTTATTGTAGTTAAATTTTGTACCGGAATACTTCTTCGCTAGGCGCCGTAGTTTTCGAGTTATTTAAAAGTTACGAAGTTGACCTTCAAATGCCGCCGCATTCCGACACTCAATCCTCACAAGTCAGGATTTCATACTATGTTGTTCATGGGACTTCCTCCTACCACTGTACTAGAATTCGTGATGTTCAGAAATTTGCGATACCATGAATTATTTCCCACATTCGACCTTTTTTGGTCCTTTGGTCATCGTTGACTGGCCTTATTACGCCGCCGGCTTAATCGAGCACTTACAAATTATAAAATTGACGTTTGTGTAAATTTTGCCCAACAGTTACCGAATTTTAACAGCATAAAGTAAACAATTAGATCGTTGCAGTCATCAGGCTTTCTTAATGCAAAACTAAAGTGATTGGAACGGTTAAGTTTGGATCGAATTGTCGACGTAATTAGTTTTAGTTTAAGGTTTACGGAAGTCGTTTTCCTTTCATTATTCTCACGGGAAACATTAATTAATAATGTTAACGAAATAGCCGACTATGCTGGTTGGCGTAATAGCCCAATCAATACAGACCAAAAATTGACGAATATCTAGAACATTACATATAGTCGTAAATTTTTGTACAGCGATAGGAGGGAATACCACGAACAGCATACTAGAAATAACTATATATGACGGTAGTATCTGTTCCTGAAAGAACAGTTACCGTGATGACCATGCAGCTTTGCTAGAAATGAAATGATAATTAAATGGACACCCTAGCTGCAAGCAGGCGTTCATACACTTCATTGGGGACATGCTGGAAATGTGTGCCCCGACCGGGACTCGTACCCGTGATTTGCTGCTTGCATGGCAGACGCTCTATCCATCTGAGCCACTGCGGGCACAGAGGATAGTGCGTCTGCAGGGACTTATCCCTTGCACGCTCCCCGTGAGATCCACATTCCCAACATGTCCACAACACTACATTCGTTGTGCGCCTAATAGATGTTTGCCCATCATACTCATTACTCGTGGCAGATTAATCTACCAAGTCCCGTACGAGTTCGGGCATAGCGTGTGCGTTCGCACAAGAAGGTCAAAGGCCAGGAACTCATATTCTTAACTATATATGACGATAGAATCTGTTCCTGAAAGAACAATTACCGTGGATGACCATGCAGCTTTGCTAGAAATGAAATGATAATTAAATGGACACCCTAGCTGCAAGCAGGCGTTGATACACTTCATTGGGGACATGCTGAAAATGTGTGCCCCGACCGGGACTCGAACCCGGGATCTCCTGCTTACATGGCAGACGCTCTATCCATCTGAGCCACCGCGGGCACAGAGGATAGTGCGTCTGCAGGGACTTATCCCTTGCACGCTCCCCGTGAGATCCACATTCCCAACATGTCCACAACACTACATCCGTAGTGCGCCTAATAGATGTAAGCAGGAGATCCCGGGTTCGAGTCCCGGTCGGGGCACACATTTTCAGCATGTCCCCAATGAAGTGTATCAACGCCTGCTTGCAGCTAGGGTGTCCATTTAATTATCATTTCATTTCTAGCAAAGCTGCATGGTCATCCACGGTAACTGTTCTTTCAGGAACAGATACTACCGTCATATATAGTTAAAAATATGGGTTCCCGGCCTTTGACCTTCTTGTGCGAACGCACACGCTATGCCCGAACTCGTACGGGACTTGGTAGATTAATCTGCCACGAATAATGAGTATGATGAGGAAACATCTATTAGGCGCACTACGAATGTAGTGTTGTGGACATGTTGGGAATGTGGATCTCACGGGGAGCGTGCAAGGGATAAGTCCCTGCAGACGCACTATCCTCTGTGCCCGCGGTGGCTCGGATGGATAGAGCGTCTGCCATGTAAGCAGGAGATCCCGGGTTCGAGTCCCGGTTGGGGTACACATTTTCAGCATGTCCCCAATGAAGTGTATCAACGCCTGCTTGCAGCTAGGGTGACCATTTAATTATCATTTCATACTAGAAATACTTACTGATAAGGGGTGAATGTGGTGGGGTGGTGCGTTTGAAAGTCATTTTATACGTTTTTCTTGAATAACTCGAAAAACGTGGCCTCCAGAGAACACTTGTCCCAGTACAAATCTAACTACATTATCTTTCCAACAAGAAAGATCCGGTTAATTTTTTTTGTAGGGCTAATAGTTGCCACATAGCGGGTGAGAGAATATGATAATCAAGCGCGTTGTTTTTGAAGGCCAGTTAGAACATTGTGGGTTGCATAAATAGACCCACGCAATTATAAGTAACGATACCATAACACGAGAGTGTTATTTTTTAATGAACACTACCTCGTGCACACAAAATAGCATGACCCATTGTTGCGCAAAAGAGAGGTCAAAGGTAGTGGTTGGCGTCTAACTGTCTGTGAACGACCGCCGCGCGTTAGGGCAGGCATAGTTCGACAGCTGAAACCTATGTTCAAACGTATATCTTGCAGAACCCGTCAGCTACGCAGTCGACTCTGCAAACGATCGTATTAAGAGGATATGTCAGTACGTCCAATAATTCGACAAATATAGACGTCAGAGCCAACTGTTTCTCAGTACTCCGAGGAGCGTAGGGGACGATGCGGGAGACCCGCACCGCCGACTAGGCATGGTCCGGAGTACCGAACAAGAAGTAATCATTTCTTTATGTACTGAACTAATTAACTAACTCCGTCCGAACAGGCCTTGGAAGGTCCAACGGTACCGACGACCGCCGTGTCATCCTCATCCCACAGCCGTCAATGGATGCGGATGTGGAGGGGCATGTGGTCAGCATACCGCTCCCCCGGTCGTATGTCAGTTTACGAGACCGGATCCGCTATTTCTCAACCAAGTAGCTACTTAATTTTGGCTCACAAGGGTTGAGTGCACCCCGCTAGCCAACAGTGCTCGGCTGACCGGAAGGTCACCCATCCAACATCTACATCTACATCTATACTCCGCGAGCCACCTTACCAAGTGCTAGCCCAGCCTGACAGCGCTTTATTTCGGTGATCTGACGGGAACCGGTGTTACCACTGCGGCATAGCCGTTGGCTATGTACTGAACTGCAAACAGTCAGAATGAAGCAGCAAGTAGCATCGTTTTGGCAATCGGAACTTAATAAATTCCAAATTGTCATTCTGTAGGTCTTACACATATAACGTCTTTTTCACGGAAGGGTCCTGCGCATGTTGATTATTTCTTAACAATACTAGTCTATCAAACCTTCAGAATATTGTAGCGTCTCTCACACCAGGGCCGAACCGCTCGGACCGGTCTTGTTGGGTCCAGAGCTAGAGAGGGCTCCGCTATGACCGCTGTCAAAATTTATCCTTACTTAATGAATGGTCTAATTTCCCGCTAAAAGGAAAAAATGTTCCAAGTGAAGATGACAACAGGCTACATTCACACTAGTTCCGCTATCGAGAGCACCTTCATTGTTGGTTCTACTTTGCTTCAAAACGAAGAATGGCTCAAATGGCTCTGAGCACTATGGGACTCAACTGCTGAGGTCATTAGTCCCCTAGAACTTAGAACTAGTTAAACCTAACTAACCTAAGGACATCACAAACATCCATGCCCGAGGCAGGATTCGAACCTGCGACCGTAGCGGTCTTGCGGTTCCAGACTGCAGCGCCTTGAACCGCACGGCCACTTCGGTCGGCCAAAACGAAGAGCTTTGATGAATACCGCGGCAGTAATTCTCCATATGAACTGACGACAATACAGATTTCCATTTCTCTCGCATTCCGCCGCCTGCTTGTGGTGAAATAAGAAACGTTTGATGTTGCTGACTGGCGTGGTACGCCTTTTCGCCTGCAACGCTGGACGAAATGTGGCGCGTAGGCCAAGCGCGACAAATATGTAAAGTTTTTTTTTTATAATTACCGCTACCAGTCACAAACTTTTGTGTAATTTAAAAAAAAAGCCTTTACGTAGTTCTTGAGACAGTCACGGTCGAAAAACGGTCAAAACGGCTTCAAATTCAAAAACAAGCTCAACAAGTTGCCCGAGGTGACAGCCCTCAAACCTTGCCCAGCGACTCCAGACTGTTTTTTCGCATGTTTGGGGAAAATATATATATTTTTTGGGACTTTTGGGCAAACGATAAGCTTAGGGAAACTTTTGGGGAAGAAAATTCTGGTATTGGGGAAAGTATTGAGGAAGTATTTTATCTGCCTAGTCTTGCTACTAATGGCATCTCTGATATTTTAGTTCAAATAATAGAAAAATAACATTCACTAGATGTCACTCTCTCTTGAAATCAATCGATGTACTTTTCTTCTTGTGGGAGACATTAGGTGGTGACACCTGTCCTTGACAACACAATGCTGTGCGCACGCTTTGTTTCGACCGTTTGGGTCGTGGTCGTATCTAGTTCTGATGAGACGCCACATTGGATTTTATCGTTTTAGTCAAGCTTGATTTTGACGGGTTTTATATTACAACGTGTGTCGAATGAAGATTATACAGGGTGGTCCATTGATAGTGACCGGGCCAAATATCTCACGAAATAAGCGTCAAACAAAAAAACTACAAAGAACGAAACTTGTCTAGCTTGAAGGGGGAAACCAGATGGCGCTATGGTTGGCCCGCTAGATGCCGCTGCCATAGGTCAAACGGATATCAACTGAGTTTTTTAAAATAAGAATCCCCATTTTTATTACATTTTCGTGTAGTACGTAAAGAAATATGAGTGTTTTAGTTGGACCTCTTTTTTCGCTTTGTGATAGATGGCGCTGTAATAGTCACAAACGTATAAGTACGTGGTATCACGTAACATCCCGCCAGTGGGGACGGTATTTGCTTCGTGATACATTACCCATGTTAAAATGGACCGTTTACCAATTGCGGAAAAGGTCGATATCGTGTTGATGTATGGCTATTGTGATCAAAATGCCAACGGGCGTGTGCTATGTATGCTGCTCAGTATCCTGGACGACATCATCCAAGTGTCCGGACCGTTCGCCGGATAGTTAAGTTATTTAAGGAAACAGCCACATGTGGAACGTCAACCACGACCTGCAACAAATGATGATGCTCAAGTAGGTGTTTTAGCTGCTGTCGCGGCTAATCCACACATCAGTAGAAGACAAATTGTGCGAGAATCGGGAATCTCAAAAACGTCGGCGTTGAGAATGCTACATCAACATCGATTGCACCCGTACCATATTCCTATGCACCAGGAATTGCATGGCGTCGACTTTAGACGTCGTGTACCGTTCTGCCACTGGGCAGAAATTACGGGACGATGACAGATTTTTTGTACGCGTTCTATTTAGCGACGAAGCGTCATTCACCAACAGCGGTTACGTAAACCGGCGTAATATGCACTATTGGGCAACGGAAAATCCGCGATGGCTGTGACAAGTGGAACATCAGCGACCTTGGCGGGTTAATGTATGGCGCGGCATTAAGGGAGGAATGATAATTGGCCCCCATTTTATCGATGGCAATCTAAATGGTGCAGTGTATGCTGATTTCCTACGTAATGTTCTACCGATGTTACTACGAGATGTTTCACTGCATGACAGAATGGCGATGTTCTTCCAACATGATGGATGTCCGGCACATAGCTCGCGTGCAGTTGAAGCGGTATTGAATAGCATATTTCATGGCAGGTGGATTGGTCGTCGAAGCACGTTCCCCGGATTTCTTTCTGTAAGGAAAGTTGAAGGATATTTGCTATCGTGATCCACTGACAACGCCTGACAACATGCGTCAGTGCATTGTCAATGCATGTGTGAACATTGCGGAAGGCGAACTACTCGCTGTTGAGAGAAATGTCGTTACACGTATTGCCAAATGCATTGAGGTTGACGGACATCATTTTGAGCATTTATTGCATTAATGTGGTATTTACAGGTAATCACGGTGTAACAGCATGCGTTCTCAGAAATGATAAGTTCACAAAGGTACATGTATCACATTGGAAAAACCGAAATAAAATGTTCAAACGTACCTACGTTCTGTATTTTAATTTTAAAAAAACCTACCTGTTACCAAATGTTCGTCTAAAATTGTGAGCCATATGTTTGTGACTGTTACAGCGCCATCTATCACAAAGCGAAAAAAGTGGTCCAACTAAAACATTTATATTTCTTTACATATTACACGAATATGTAATAAAAATGGGGGTTCCTATTTTAAAAAACGCAATTGATATCCGTTTGACCTATGACAGCGCCATCCAGCGGGCCAATCAGAGCGTCATCTGGTTTCCCTCTTCAAGCTGGACAAGTTTCGATCTTTGTAGTTTTTTCATTTGACGCTTATTTCGTGAGATATTTGGGCTGGTCACGATCAATGGACCACCCTATATACTGTTTCGAGTACTGAGGATCTCTCAAAAACGTGTCGATATTGGTGTGATTCGTTATGTTTAAATGCAGGGCAATGACAGATCGGAGCTTAAGAGCCTTCAGCAGGCGTAAGTGAAAATACACAGGCACGGATTTCATGTAGTCACAGTAGTGTAGTGTAGGCACGGATTTTATGTAGTCCCAGTAGTGTAGTGGTCAGAGGTGTCGGGTTGCGAAGTGAGATACTTGTAGTGGTGCGCTAATAGTAAATCAATAGAACAATGAAAAAAACATGAAGAAGCAAACGTGTATTTTTATTTTTTTGTCAGGCTATTTTTTTATTTACAAGTTAAAAATTTTGGTTCTTATACTATAATTTTTTGATAGATACGTTAGTTTTACAGTCCTGAAGACACCATTCGTCCTCTTAAAACTGCCAGCACTGATAACAAATAGTAGTTTAAAGGAATAGGTAGGTTCAAGATATTTGGGGATAAGTTGCCGATATGGTGTCATTTTTCGGCTTTTTTAGTCTGCTATGGGGGAATTTCGAAAACTCAACCCTTACGACTGGCACACGATTGGGAATTTCCACTGATAACCCACTGGCCGGGCGCGTTCGAGCAAAGGAAGCTAATGGTTTCGGCAATTCAGTCAGGCGCAAAGTACGGACGTAGTTTGTGTGTCTTCGACTGGTGCTATCGGAGCCTCTGATTTGTTTTATGCGGGAGTATAGAATAGATCGTAAGTGCTTGTCGAGAGACAAAAAAAGAAAAGGTATGTGTGACATACTAAAAGAGCTGTTGCGGCAAAAGGGTTCATTAAATAAATTTATAAACTGAACTGACAGTGTTTCTGTGAAAGTACAGTGTGATGTGAAAGAATGTAGACGTATGAAACCTTCTTCGGTTGATAATGCTGAAGAATCGTATATTCCGTGCAAGCAAGAACTAGTGGCTGATGCAACTGTTCACCAGCGGAAATATGTGATAGTGTTACTGCGGAAGACACGGGGACATGCCAACATCACTAAGGAATGTAACGGCTTTCTGGTTTTGTAAGATCTTAGCGATCCGGGAACCTGGCCGGATATTACTATAAGTGATAATTTTAGGAGAATAGCAATTAAGGAATGTCCGCAAGATGTTAACGAAAAAAATGTAAAACTTCGTGTGGATAGTGAGGCAAGAAGGTGTTGTACTGTCTTTCTTTGCTTTTGACAGCTGTCAAATGAGGAAAAATTAAAGCGAACGTGACTGTGTATTCTCGAACAAAAGATGCTGTATGTTGCTTTTGTTGCAGACTGTTCAGTTCGAATGCTGGTTCTCCCACAAGAAATGGTTTAAGAGACTGGCAAAGCTTGTCAAAAATTCTCTCTAATCTTGAAGAGTGCTACAACCAAATTACTAGAATGTGCAAGTGGAAAGAGGTTTCGCAGAGAATCAAAAACCAAAATTAATGTATTAGGCAACTCAAGATGAAATTCGTCAGGAAGAAGAGAAGTGGAGATCGGTTTTGTTAAGACTGTTTTCAAAAATGGTTCAAATGGCTCTGAGCACTATGGGAATTAACTACTGTGGTCATCAGTCCCCTAGAACTTAGAACTACTTAAACCTAACTAACCTAAGGACATCACACACATCCATGCCCGAGGCAGGATTCGAACCTGCGACCGTAGCAGTCGCGCGGTTCCGGACTGCGCGCCTAGAACCGCTAGACCACCGCGGCCGGCAAGACTGTTTTCCATAGTATGTTTCCTTACTAAAAAAAATCTTCCATTAAGAGGTAATCATGAAATGTTGGGAAATCCAGTTAACGCAAATTCTTATGGCAAGCAAAATTAATGGTCAATTTCGATCAAGTATTAAATGATCACATTAATCATGAGACTAAACCTGAAAGATTGCTTACCTATTTAAGTAAAGGCATACAAAATGAAATCATTATCATAATTTCTTATGAGAGTGTATCTATCATGAGAAGTAGTATACTCAAAAAAAATAAATATTATTCAATAATATTGGGCTTTACACCAGACTTAAGTCACACGGCACAGTTAAGTGTGGTTTTAGGCGTGGAAGACGTGTTTTCCAAAACCAGTGTTATTCCAATCGGGAATGGAGCATAGGAAGAGTGGTTGTTGATAAGCCTCTGTATTAGTTCTAATTTCTCGAATTTTCACATCGTGGTCATTTCGCGACACATATGTGGGAGGAAATAATATGTTGTCCACCTCTTCCCGTAAAGTATTCCCTCGAAATTTTAACAGTAAATCACTCCGTGATGAGCAACGCTTCTCTTACAGCGTCTGCCTCCGAAGTTTTGTTGAGCATGTCTGTGATACTCTCGCGCGGACTAAACGATTCCGTGACGAAATGCGCCGCTCTTTCTTTGAATCTTCCGCATCCCCTCTGTCACTCGTACTCAATCCTCTGTAGGTCTTTCTGCAAATCGATACTGTATTCTGGCTTTGCTACTTTCGTACAGACGACCGCATCATCAGCGAAGTGTATTAAGAGCACTACCTAGGTGCACGGGAACAGTAGCACAGTCATAGACAATATTTTTATTCATTCTTCATTACTAGTCGGGCATTCTGTTAGTAAAAGCGTGAATGGCCTTTCAGACCATGATGCACAAATTTTAACACTAAAAGGCTTTTGTGCTCAAAATAATGTCATATTTAATTACAAACTATGCAGGAAAGTTAATCCAACAGCAAAAGACAGTTTTCTAAACCTTATCTAGGAACAAGAGCGGCAGGATATTTATAGTGCCGATAATATAGATGCTAAATACAATTCTTTCCGTAATACATTTCTCATGCTCTTTGAGAGTTGCTTTCCATTAGAACATTCTAACGGGGTAATAGCAGTAATGGGCAGCCTGGGTGGCTGACTAGTGGGATAAGGATATCATGTAGAACAAAGCGGGAATTATATCAAAATGTTAGAAGTAGTCACAATCAAGCTACAGTAGCCCATTACAAACAGTATTGTAAGGTGCTTAAAAATGTTATTAGGAAGGCAAAGAGTATGTGCTTTGCAAATAGAATAGCTAATTCAGAGGATAAAATTAAAACCATATGAGCAGTTGTGAAGGAAGTGTCTGGTCAGCAGCACAAGGTCGACGATATAAAGTCAGTTCGCAGTAAAAATACTTCTGTTACTGATAAATCAGATATATGTACAGTATTTAACAATCATTTTATGAACATTGCTGGTGAATTAAATAAAAATTTAGTTTCTACAGGAAATCATATAACTTTCTTGGCAAATGCCTTACCGAGATTGATGTCTAAAATACTCCACTGTGATACAGACAAGAGGGAGATTGAGTCAATAATTAAATAACTGAAGTCTAAGGACTCTCATGGTTATCTAGCAGAATATTAAAGTACTGTGCTGCACATGTTAGCCCTGTATTTAGCCATATTTATAGTTTTTCCTTTAGGAAAGGTCAGTTTCCTGAGCGATTAAAGTACTCAGTAGTAAAGCCACTCTGAGAGAGGGGGAAAGGGATAATGTAGACAATTTTAGACCTATTTCTATGCCATCACTGTTTGCAAAAGTTATTGAAGAGGTTGTGTGTGTAAGGATACTTGATCATTTTATGTCACACGATTTGCTATCAAATGTACAGTTCGGCTTGAGAAGTCGCTTAACAACTGAAAATGCTATATTCTCTTTTCTCTGTTAGGTACTGGATGGGTTAAACAAAAGGATTCGAATGCTAGCCATATTTTTTTTGATTTAACTAAGGCATTTGATTGTCTTGCTCTCAAAATATTGCTCCAGAAGTTGGACCATTACGAAATACGGGGAGTAGCTCACAATTGGTTCACCTCTTACTTTAGCAACAGGCAGCAAAAGGTCATTATTCGCAATGTTGATAATAGCTTTGATGTGGGGTCTGAGTGAGGTACTGTCAAGTGGGGGGTGCCCCAGGGATCAGTCAGTGTTGGGGCCACTCCTGTTCCTTATTTATATAAATGATATGCCCTCTAGTATTACAGGTAACTCTAAAATATTTCTGTTTGCTTATGACACTAGCTTGGTAGTAAAGGATGTTGGGTGCAACATTGACTCGGTTTCAAATAGTGCAGTGCATGACCTCAATTCATGGCTTGTAGAAAATTTCACAGAACCGGCATATGATTAGTGAAACTGAACAGTTCAAATTTCTAGGTGTTTAGATAGATAGTAAGCTGTCGTGGAAAGCCCACGTTCAGGATCTTGTTCAAAGACTTAATACTGCCATTTTTACTATTCGAACGGAATCAAAAGTGAGTTTGGATTAGATTAGATTAGTTTTTCGTTCCATAGATCCATGCTGAGGAGAGCCTCGTGGATGTGGAACATGTCAACCTTTTTTTTTTTTTCGACACGAAAATTAGTCTACTTTGCTTATTTTCATTCACTTATGTCGTATGGTATTATATTTTGGGGTAACTCTTCCCATTCTACAAGGATATTTTTGGCTCAGAAACGGGTGGTTCGGGCAATAAGTGATATGAGTTCATTCCCAAGAATAAGCAGCTTTCACTCGGTTAATACTCGGCAGAAATCAAACCTGCATTTGGATCAGACTTCCCTAACGCTTGTGCAAAATGGTGTGCAGTATACTGCTGCATTTATTTTCAATAAGCTGCCACTCCAATTCAAAAATCTTAGCAGTAATCCACGCGCTTTCAAATCGAAACTGAAGTTTCCTCATGGGTCACTCCTTCTATTCTGTCGAGGAGTTCCTTCAAAAATTAAGCTGATTCTTATTGTATTGCTGATAGCGTTTACTTAAACTTATGGACTGACTTTTTTCAAGTTCATGAACATTTATTTTTAACTGTTATTATTTTTATGTTGTAATTTCATGTACTGACACGTCCCATGAATTTGGAGATTTGCTCCTCAATTTGGTCCTACGGAACTTGACGTGTAAATAAAAAAAAAATAAAGTTTCCGACGCTTTCTACTAGGTCATTTATATACATTGTAGGCAGTGACTGTACTATCACAGTTCCTTGGGTACTCCGATAATTACCTCTACATCTGTAGATTTTGTTCCACGAAGGGTGATGTGTTACGTTCCTTCTGCAGGAAAGTCTTGAATTCAGTCGCAAATTGGCCTGTACTCGATAAGTACGTATTTTTTTGGCAGTGCGGAACGGTGTCAAATGCCTTCCTGAAGTCAAAAGACACGACATTAAGAATAAAGCGAGCTGACTTTCGCAAGATTTCTGTTTGCGGAATTTTTGTAGAGGACATTTTCGTTCTTTAGGAACGTCAAAATTCTTGAGTATAAAACATGTTCCGTAATTCTGCAACAGACTAACGTCAACGATATAGACCTATAATAATGCGCATCTGTCTTATGGGCCTTCTTGAGAAGAGGAATGAACTCCGCTTTTGTCCAGTCACTAGGTACCCTTCGTTACTCCAGCGATCTACGATAAACTGCTGTTATTGTTAGAAGAGGAGCAAGACCTTTCGTTTAACTTCTATAGAATCTGATAGTTATCTCATCTAGTCCTCATGCCTTTCCACTACTAAGCGATTGTAGTTGCTTTTGTGTTCCGCGATTGTTTGCCCCAATATATGCCATTTCGACGTTCGTACGATGGTTGAAAGGAGGGAGCGTGTTACGATCTTCCGCGGTAAAACAATTTCGGAAGACGGAATTCAGTATTTCGGCCTTCTCTCTGTCATCTCCCGTTTCGGTACCGGAAAAGCTGACAAAACTTTATTTTCAAAGTCATTAAACACTTCCGTCATTGCTCTCCTTACACTCATTTTTGCTTCGTTCAGATTTTGTGTGTCGACTAGGTTTTGGCTTCTCTTGAGTCTGTGATGGTCTCTTTGTTTACACAGCAGTTTTACAACACGGGTATTAAACCACGGTGGGTCTTTCCAATTCCTTAAGACCTTCGAAGTCTATTTGTCTGACAAGGAACCCTTTGAGTGCGAGGTCACAAAAGGCCTGTGATGTTTATGGCATTCGATTCCCCACATATTGTTTACAATGCAATCACAATATTGGCTGCTAATGGCAACAGGAGGCGGGACTGAAGGTATCCAATTGTGAGCACAGTATGAGGCTAAGGAGTGTAGTCGACGAATAACTTACAGCAGTGTAGCAAACATTTCATTATATCTACAACAACAGTTGTCGAAGTTGACGTATCGTCAGAAAGGAACCCAAGCAAATTCACAGAGTGAGAAAGAAGTGACAGATGAAATGTTAGCATTTCTGCAAGACCTGTCAGAGGAATGTGTAGTGTCGTATACGCTAGACTACGCGGACAATGTACATGAGGAGTACAATGATAGCGATTCGTGCTTTACAGCCGCACTGGGTTAGCCGAGCGGTCTGGGGCGCTGCAGTCATGGACTGTGCGGCTGATCCCGGCGGAGGTTCGAGTCCTCCCTCGGGCATGGGTGTGTGTGTTTCTTCTTAGGATGAATTAGGTTAAGTAGTGTGTAAGCTTAGGGACTGATGACCTTAGCAGTTAAGTCCCATAAGATTTCACACACTTTTTTGCGTGCTTTACAAGTGAAAGTGATATTGGAGCAGGCGTCGAGCCATGCAGTTCATCATCTTTGTTGGACACGGATCCACAAATCCTTTCTCCAGTAAAACGTAGTAAAGGACGATCGTTGTCCAAGGAGCGGGTGCTAAACATAATTACGTACATGGAAGATCATCCGCAGCACAGTACAAAAACAATTATGAATCGACTTCGAATATGTCCGCAGCATTATGGCTGTGTAGTGCATAAGATAAACTACGGATATTCATGAGAGGGCAAGGCGCACTTGTTACAAAAACTGGTGTTCGCGCGTTTCATGGATGCTCGATACAATTTACAGGATGTGCGTGACAGTGGCCAACTACACATCAAATTGCGCCCGACGTAGATTACGGTGATTTCAAGTGAAGCAGTGGATGGTTGCATAACTTCAAACAGTAATACAAACCTGGAAGACGCAAGATAGCACAATTTCAAACAATTCGACTACTTGATGATGCACAGCAAACTGGGGAATCTTCCCGAAAATTTGCAGATGAGATAAACAAACGTATCCTATCGTTCAGTAAGGAATTTGTTTTAAACTCCGACCATTCGAGATTTGAAGAGGAATTGCGTATGAAAGGAACTCTGGAAATTAGAGGTACCAACAGAATCGTATCAAGACCAACTAACACTAGTGCCTTAAAGCATTCGTATACAATTATGCCGACTGTTAATGTGGATGTTAAATTAGCTAGGAAGTTATTTATTCGTGCTGCGAGGAGTTGAAGATGCTCTGCTCCCTACGATTCTCCCTCGTGTGCGTGATCTTGCAAGGCCAGTAGGGAACACTTACCTCACAGTAAGCAAGACTGGGAGAATGGGCGTAAGTGAACTACAGATGTGGCATGATCACTGCTTTTGGCCAATAGCTGGTCGGAATAACTTCCTTTTGCTTGATTTCTGGTCTGCACATAAAAACCACACTCCTTTAGAGCAAACTATCCCTCCTGAGAAGTGTGCGACATTGCAGTTCGTAACACCATGGAACCACTGGACAAATTCAACCTGTGGTTGTTTGCTTTTTCCGTGCCTGTAAATCATATTATCGTACTGTCTGCAGCTACGCTTCAAAGGATAGCCAGTTTCACGATAAGCTCCACGAAAAGACTGCCGCATTTGGTTGCATGCCATTACATTCCATCAGTTCTCATCACCCCGTTACACCAATATGACTCAATATGTGTTCCAAGAGTGGATACCTAGCTGAACGTACTGCGCAGTTTGTAACTCCCAAGGCGTACACTTTCGATCTTGTTGATGCGAACCTTTGTGATCACTGTGACGCGCCATTCTCAATTCAGTGATCATGGTGCACGTTAGTGGATTGTTTCGAACATTTCTTGAATGTCGATAATGTCCATTTTGTGAAGTGTGATACATACAATCCACAGAAGGTTGATTTCCGCACCTCCCGAACACTCATTTTCTGTCGCCCTCATGATGCACATGGCAAGTTATCAGCAACTATTATTTTTCCTGTCATAGTTGTCAACATAACACCTTCAAATAAGCCTTACTAAAGCTTGAACTTGCGATCTCGCACTCAAGGGGCTCCTTGTAAGACATATTGGGAAATGCTTTTGAATTTTTTCCATTTGTGCTCACATCTTCGTCCTCATCACTGATGCAATTTGTATCCTGTCACTCTTGGTAAAAAGAAAAATATCTTCCAACCTTTCTTAACATTCCTTGTAAAACCCGCAGTCATAGTTGCTATCACACCCTTATGATCACCGATACCTTCCTGGGGAATCCTTATTTCTCGCACCAGTT
The DNA here is from genome assembly GCF_021461395.2 of Schistocerca americana. Classification (NCBI taxonomy): domain Eukaryota; kingdom Metazoa; phylum Arthropoda; class Insecta; order Orthoptera; family Acrididae; genus Schistocerca; species Schistocerca americana. Next base: position 215,220,928 of record NC_060125.1, on the reverse strand, counting down.
TTGACAGCATGACTCCCAATCTATACCTGGCAAGTTGAAGTCACACCCCACCCCTTTCCCATTACGACAACATGATGGGGAAAATTACTAACAGTATTCTGCAAGTTCTCTCCGAAGCCGTCCACCACTACAGATCCTGACCCAGGCGGCCTACAAAAGCAATCGATTACCGTTTTTGATCGATCTTTGATGCTTGTCATCGAAGAAAATCCAAGAGCTCATTATACACATTGCTGTGATCATAGCTTGAACTTGGTTGTTAGTGATGCAGTTAAATCATCGATAATTGTGCTACCTTTCTTTGCTTTGGTAGATCAAAGATTGTTCACAATAGTTTCTTCCTCTCTCAAGCGCTGTAAAGCAATCAAAAATCACGTAAACCTGATTCTGAAGCTTCTGTGTGGTACAAGATGGGAGGCTAGGACTGGAAGTGTTCAAGTTGTAGGATCAGAGCTTAATAAGCTTAATAACATAAGATTTGCATTAGCAGAGTTAAAAAAAAAACACTTTAAAAATGATGCAGTAGTGAAGTATCTAGTCTCATTAAAATAACCACAAGATTTAAGTGTATCCTTTGCCAGGTCAACAGGCTCAATAAAGAAGTTCAGCAAGAAGGTCTGCAATTAGACACTACAGTGAAATTAATAAAATCAGCCCTTACTTTAGCGTTATTGAAGAATATAAAGCCAACGAGGTCTTCGCTGCTCAAAATGCAAGAAAAGTAAAGATTAGGGAGAGTCATTTTTAAAATTATTTTTGTACAATTTAGTACGTTTTTGCCCCTTTTATTTACCATTAGGCAGAATCTACTAAACTATAAGTCTAATTTAGCGTGGTTATGACGGTGCATGTAAAAGTCATTAAGTGGAGCTTTGGGATTTCCAGCGACAGGCCGGTAATTCAAATACTGAAGTTCAGTGCTGTAAACATCAGCAAAAACAATTACTGAAATGCAGGGGCGAAGATTGTTATTTGCCGTTCTCATGAAGAGAAAAATATTTCTGCCCCTCATGTCGAGGTAATGAACCACCAACTACGTCACATCTGTACGTAACTGAAAACTACGACACGTAACTACGAATGCTGCTGCTGATGGTAATAATAATAAATACAATTAAAAGGAAACAGCCCTCTGTCACTAATTTTTAACGAATTAACCGGGTTTCAACACTGCTAGGAGTGTCTTCCTCAGAATTTAAACCAAAGAGTGGTCTATAACGTGGTCACAGAATTATGACCAAAAACGTATGATACAAATTATAAGTACGGAATTATCGTGAGAGACTGGCAGTACTTATATTTCATTTATAAAATAATATAAAATAATTAAAAAATATTTATAAATAATATAAAATAATGTTATAAATAAATAATTATTTAATAAATAAATAATAATTATTTTATAAATGACATATTCACGGTCTCTGAACGTGGAGCCATGTACAAAATTTTACAATAATAAATATATGCTTGTTGGGATCATCACAGTCAAGTCAGGCAGAGCTGCTAGTGACGTTCTTTCTTTGTAGCAAATTCGTCGATCACATCGTCATAGTCTAGTTGCTGTGTTATGTTGGAATTCAAGGAGAGGAAGGCAAGACCTGGTCCTCCGACATGGATGGCCGCAAATAATTCTTGAGTACTTTTCGGGAATGAGAAAAAGCGCTCTGCGGAACAGTTCGTTTCAGCGAGTCACAAAAATACTCGTAATGCAATCCCCAACTTAGGAAATAGTTCTTGAACGTGGTTTTCACGTAACACCCTATACAAAATGCTTGTAGATGAGGTTTTTATTTCGTTGTTCTTCACGTATGTAATAAAAAGAATGATATCATCACTCAAAAATTCCTCCAAGTCGTCTTTCTAATGCTGTTTCAGTTCTCTTCTCAATAGTTCAGTGTTGTCTTGTCCAGAAAAATTACTTAGGAACTCAAAATTGCTGTGAGACTCTTCCAACGTTTTTTTTTCGCTAATTAAGATATCGTTCCGACTACAATTACCAAAAATGTATTCACCTGAAAATCTTCCTTTCCTTCAAAAGTACTAGCAAGCTCGGCTGTTTCGTAAACTTTCATTTTTCTTGACTTTTTCCTTTTTGTGTTTCTTTTTGTACATATTTATCTTCATCTTTTCTATGCCAGCGTTTTCATATGTGTGGTATGTAGAACAATTCTCTCGAACGTACAACTTTATTACAGTCCCCTAAATCACTATCAACACATTGCAACAGCTTATTTGTAGCATTAAATCTGTTCGGTACCACTGACCAAAAAGGTGTTGTTATCGCAGATTCCAGACTCAGCAGACTGCACAGTATTGCAGTCACCTCGCATCTTAGTGAAGCCTTTTCACTTTCATCAGCCTGAAAACTTCCGAAGCTGATAATATTCCTACCCAGTTAACACTGAAACTATAATTAAGCGTCAAGACGCCCTGACCAGTGTGTTTCTGAAGGTCGTTTTACGGGACAAAACTATTTTAACTCCAAAGTATTCCACCGGCTAGCGGAAGTAGAGAAGAAAGTATAAATTTGTTTGCAACAAACGGGAAAATGAAGCCTCTTGAGGACAACACTGCTGCACACGATCTTACTAACAAGGGAACCTCGCCATCGCACCCCCCTCAGATTTAGTTATAAGGTGGCACAGGGATAGGCCATGAAGAACTGAACACAGATCAATCGAGAAAACAGGAAGAAGTTGTGTGGAACTATGAAAAAATAAGCAAAATATACAAACTCAGTAGTCCATGTGCATCGTAGGCAACATCAAGGAAAGTGCCACCCTACGAGCGCCGTGGTCCAGTGGTTAGCGTGAGCAGCTGCGGAACAAGAAGTCCCCGGTTCAAATCTTCTCTCGGGAGAAAAGTTTAATTTTTATTTTCAGACAATTATCAAAGTTCAAGCTCTCACACATAATCAACTTCGCTCTCCAAAATTCCAGGGCATGTTCAGATTTGCGTGGACATATTCACAATTTTACGGTCTACACACGGAAACATTTGAAAACGTAAAAAACATATGTTTTGACAGAGCACAGGGAAAACTGTGCGACTGTGAAACTGTTGCATTCATTTGTTGCAGTTTATGTGACAAACTCTTGTGTTTTCATCTCTTTTTTGGGAGTGATTATCACATCCACAAGAAAACCTAAATCGGGCAAGTTAGAAAAATCTTTTTACCCATTCGCCTAGTGTGCAAGTTAGGTGGGTCGATAACATATTCCTGTCATGTGACGCACATGCAGTCACCAGTGTCGTATAGAATATATCAGACGTGTTTTCCTGTGGAGGAATCGGTTGACCTATGAACTTGCGATCAAATGTTTTCGGTTCCCATTGGAGAGGCACGTCCTTTCGTCTACTAATCGCACGGTTTTGCGGTGCGGTCGCAAAACACAGACACTAAACTTATTACAGTGAACAGAGATGTCAATGAATGAACGGTCAGATCGTAACTTTGCGAAAATAAAGAAAGTAAACTTTTCGCTTGAGGGAGGACTCGAACCGAAGACCTCTCGTGCTGCAGTTGCTCACTCTAACCACGGGACCACTGCGCTCCTCAGATTACGTTCTCCCTAATGTTACATATCTTGCACATGGACTACTCAGTGTGTATATTTTGCTTATTTTTTCATAGTTCCACACAACTTCTTCCTGTTTTCTCGATTGATCTGTGTTCAGTTTTTCAAGGCCTATCCACTGTGTCAATTTATAACTAAATCTGAATGGGGTGCGATGGGGAGGTTCCCTTGTAAGTTCAAGGAGTGAGCTGCACATGGAATGTATACAGCAAGAAGATTAACTTGTTTATTACATACATTGTCATACGACTGACCCCTGCAGAAGTGAATGTCTAAATCGCATTTATTTACATAACAAATTTATTCATGAATCAGCTAATTCTTCTGATTTGTGCTCTGAATTTGTGACAAAACAGATGAATCTTGCAACACGAAATCCATCTTTTGATAGATACTTTAAAACAAAAGCGGGTGATCCACATGTGTAACATCGAGGATGGAGTCTAATATGCTGGAAAAATACACACATCAAAAAAAGTTTTGCATCACCTCGGTTCCGAGAGTTCCGGAACCTGTACAGAAAACTGGTATAGAGATCAACATAAACATCATTTCCGCCCTTTTTATTGCTCATGAAAACCACACAGTGCATGTTGTACCGCCATACAGCGAGACCTTCAGAGGTGGTGGTCCACAGTGGTGTACACACCGGTACCTCTAACACTCAGTAGACATCCTCTTGCACTGATGCATGCCTGTATTCGTCGTGACATACTATCCACAAGTTCATCAAGGTACTGTTGGTCCAGATTGTCCCACTCCTCAACGGCGATTCGGCGTGGATCGCTCAGAGTAGCTGGTGGGTCACGTCGTCCATAAACAGCCCTTTTCAATGTATCCCAGGTATATTCGATAGGGTTCATGTCTGGAGAACATGCTGGCCACTCTAGTCGAGCGATGTCGTTATCCTGGAGGAAGTCATTCACAAGATGTGCACGATGGGGGCGTGAATTGTCATCCATGAAGACGAATGCGTCGCTAATATGTTGCCAATATGGTGGCACTATCGATCGGAGGAAGGCAGTTGCGTATCGTACAGCCGTTACTGCTCCTTCCATGACCACTAGCGGCGTATGTCGGCGCCATATAATGCCACCCTAAAACAGCAGGGAACCTCCACCTTGCTCCACTCGCTGGACAGTGTGTCTAAGGCGTTCAGCCTGACCGGGTTGCCTGCAAACACGTGTCCGACACATGCGACAATCATCAGTGAAGAGAACGTGATGCCAATCTTGAGCGGCCCATAAGGCATGTTGTTGGGCCCAGCTGTACCGCGCTGAATGGTGTCGTGATTGCAAAGATGGACATCACCATGGACGTCGGAAGTGAAGTTGCGCATCATGCAACCTATTGCGCACAGTTTGAGTCGTAACACTACGTCCTGTGGCTGCACGAAAAGCATTATTCAACTTGGTGGGGTTGCTCTCAGATTTCCTCCGAGCCATAATCCGCAGGTAGCGGTCATCCACTGCAGTAGTAGCCCTTGGACGGTCTGAGCGAGGCATGTCATCGACAGTTCCTGTCTCTCTGTCTGTATCTCCTCCATGTCCGCACAATATCGCTTTGGTTCCCTCCGAGACGCCTGAACACTTCCTTTGTTGAGAGTCCTTCCTGACACAAAGTAACAATGCGGACGCGATCGAACCGCGGTATTGACAGTCTAGGCATGGTTTAACTATAGGCAACACGAGCCGTGTACCTCCTTACTGGTGGAATGAGTGGAGCTGATCGGCTGGCCGGCTGGTCGGCTGTCAGACCCCCTCCGTCTAATAGGCGCTGCTCATGCATGGTTGTTTACATCTTTGGGCGGGTTTAGTGACATTTCTGAACAGTCAAAGGCACTGTGTCTGTGATACAATATCCACAGTCAACGTTTATCTCCAGGAGTTCTGGGAACCGGGATGATGCGAAACTTTGTTTGATGTGTGTTTTTAGTTTCCTTCATATTATCTACAATAGACAGGGTGTTTCACAATTAATTTTACGCACCTCTAGAGGTTGTAGAGGGGACTCAAGTTTTACACAGGAACCATGTCCCGAAACATCATCCAGCGACACTACAGAGTGTCAAAGTTACACTCGTCGGCGCCTGTAAATGTAAATACATACAGTGAGACTCCTTGATCACGTTACAAACTGATGACTGAGGAGGAACAATGTGCCAACTCGAGGTAATGGTCCCCGTACCGGGAAACGAATGAGTCGAAAGGTACAAGCGGAACCTGTTCTGATATCCCTGACAGTGGTATACATGTACTGGTAATGTTGCTGCGAAGACTGCAGGGAAGGCAACTTTCAGAGATTGTAATGTGTACCAAAACAAGGAAAAATGAGTCCAGTAACCATGAGCTCTAAAGTACATACCTGAGGAGCAATGAGCACTTGTTCATCATCGCTACTGTGAAACACATCTCCTCTATTGAACAAGTACTCATAGCTCTTAAGGTATGCATTTTAGAGTCCATGCTTACTTGACATTTTTTCTTATTTTGGTTCACACTATCTCCTCTGAAAGGTGCCTACTCTACGATCCTAGCAACAGCAGTACGAGTATGTGCATTCCACTGTCAGGACATTAGAACGGTTTTCGTTTCTAACTTCCGATTCGTTCGTTTCTATTACGGGGACCCTTACCTCAAATTGATAAATTTATCTGTCTCCATCATCCTTGAAAGTCTGTGACATCGTCACGGAATCACCCTGTATACATATACGTTTACAGGCGCCAGCACCCATAGCTTTGTCACTCTTTAGCGTCGTTTAATGGCGTTTCCGGATATGAGATCCCGGTAAAATTTGGTCTACTAAGTCCCCTCTACAACCTCCAGAAGTGTGTAACATGAATTGTGAAACATCCTCTACTTGAGAACCCTTTCAACCAGAATTGATGCAAATTCTTCGCACATTTGGAAAAAAAAGCAATGATGTGCTCTATTTTCCTTGTTTCCATAAAGTTCTATGTGCTTAGCTAGAAATCGATCGAATTCTGCTATTAGCTTTAGTGTCATCTCGAAATTTCCGCAATGTTTTGTTCCAAACCCATGGTTGTGCCCCTGAAAGATAGGGCTTGTATAGAAAAGGTCTCGACCACAGCAACAGTTCGTTTTAAACCGTTTCTGCTTACTTCTGTCTCAAGCTGAAATGTTAGTTTCTTGTCTAATCTCCTTGTGATTTGTCCCCAATCTTTTAAAGTTAATACACGTTACTTATATTCAGCTAAATTGGTAGATAATCGAGATTGGCCGTTCTCCAGTCATTAAATCTTAAGTTTTTCAAACTGCGGTGTTCCATTAAAGACCCAAAATACGCTACCTAGACTAAAAATAGTCTTTGTTGTTTTTCGCCATTCCTCATGGTTCTGAAAAACAAACGTTTATTTAAGTAGCTCGTAAAGTCAGTATGCTGCCTGCATGAATTGCTGAAATCACATTCCATATTCTGTGCCACATGACCTTGTTTAGCGATATGATAGCGAAAGAATTCATTTACCGTGTTGGTCCGAAAATAAGAAGCATTTTTTATCCAAAGTTCACCCTAAGAAAGTTAGGATGCGGCTTACATACCCTTGCTTTAAAATATTAACACTCATTTGCAACAACACAATTTTCGTCTGTAATCGAAACAGACGGCAAGATATTTTACTTCACAACGACGCAAGATGACTGACTGTCTACAGTCCTGGGCACTGCTTGTCAAGAGAGCCATACTAGTTTTCGATGCTTCAAAAGAACTTCTAAATGCTGAAATAAAAGATAACCTTGCTGCACAAAAGACGGACCTTGTCGTATTGCCCAGAGTAGAGTCGTCATGTCTAGCTGGGTCTTCGTCGGGACGCTCTGGGGTGGGGATGTAGAAATGAAGTAAAAAATTATTAATTACTTTTTATTTAGAACACAATTACGTGGAACTTCTTGTGGCAGAAGTAGGTGGGTTCACCTTATTTCTCGGAAGATTTCACCTTTTTCAGCAAGTCTTTTTTCCTTTTTACGTATTTATAAAACTCCATGAAAGCTTGTAGTTAAACTAGCACTGTACAATTGATTTCACAGTCCCTGGCAGCTGTCGATTTCGTTCACTAGTTCACTGGGCCGACATCAGCGAAAACACTCTTTCCACAGTGGCGCTGTCTGCGGTAATAGAAAACAAGTATATATTTTTAGCAATTGGAGTTTGCGTTCTGGATATTCGGTTTGCTTAAGAAAGTGAATCCACCTTTCTCCCATGGAGTGTTTAGACTTCCTTCTTCCGAGTCACGCATAGTTTCTAAAAAGCGCCTCAGATACATACATTCCTGAAAACAATTATCGCCTGAAAATTTCACACCATTTTCAGTCAGGTAAATGGCAGAGTTTTCAATCACCACCCAATCTCGGGTTTCAGATAGCGTCATCCACTCAAATGCTTGATATTTATTAAAAGAAATAGCCCATTTCTGTGACAATCAAATGCTATGGTATAGAAAGCCATTGTCTGTTCCCCAAATTTCGAAATCAAATTAATTATTTCTTGGTTAGGGTTCATTCTTTAACTTGTTCAGAGTCATTTTGGTTTGCATGGCAATAAAACTGGCAATCTTCATTCGGAAGTCTTTGAGGGTCGATTAATACACTTCTTATTTCGATTATCTCGACTTTATTCTTCTTCGCCCTTTTTATATTTTTTTCAGAGCCAAGTTTGACCGCAGAAACATGAAGTAAATTTCACTGATCGAGCTACTGAAAAAAATCTGAAATTATTTTAGATGGCCTATCTTCGGCGTAAAAAAAAAAAAAAAAAATTAATGGAATCCAAAGCTTAACCCCTTACCGCATAATGTGCCAGATATGGCACATACCACTTTTCTCTCTGTCAATCTCATATCTGAGAATATATTTCCAAACTGCATGTTGGGACAGATATGGCACACAGTCTAGAGCAGCTGTGCAAGTAGTGTATGCCATCTGTTGGGAGAGTAAGGAATTACGTGTTATGAATCTTTGCTTCGTGTTGCTAGCTGTTTACATCCAAGTTTGGTCACACAAACAGTTGCAATCAGGTACAGTAAACGATTGATTTCAGTGTTTATATTATTTGCAGAGGAAAAAGGACATCTGTGGACAGTTATAAAGAGGTAAGTTTATATATTTGTTCATTAGAATACATATAATACTGAAAAATAGGTCTGTGACGGATATGGCACAACATGCAGTCCGGTCCAATCGAGTACATGGTTGCATTTTACCTAAGGAGGCAGCAATGAAGATGAATGGTCGAGGCAGCATGGAGGAAAAGATAGCAACAGTAGACGATGTGCAACTGTCAGTTTGATAATAAGTAGTCAACATTTTGTCAACTTACGTTGGATGCAAACCAGAAGGCGAGATCAAGAGGCTTTTCAGGGAGGAAAAAGAATATAAAATGGTACCTTGTCCACACTCTGTGATGATCTACAATGACTACAAGGGGGGTGTCGATCTATTAGATTCTATGCTAGGATATTATAGTATTCAAATCAGATCAAAGAAATGGTACTTGAAGATATTCTTTCACCTAGTTGACTTGGCTTGTGTGAACAGCTGGCTGTTATGGAGAAGAAGAAATACGGACTACATGCCTCTTGTTGATTTCAAGGTCGCAGTTGCAGAGGCCCTCTGTAAAATTGGGAAATCCTTATCCAAGAAACGTGGTAGGCCAAGCAATGAAATACAAAAACAGCTTGACTGCAAGAAGAAGAGAGGCCCTACAGCAGATCTTCCACAGCGTCAGGTGCGACTGGATGGCATATATCACATGCCTATCTGGCTGGAAAACCGTGGTCGTTGCAAGTATCCAGAATGCAAGGGAAAATCCTATATAGCGTGTATGAAGTGGAGTACAACATTGTGCTTGAATAAGGAGAGAAATTGCTTCAAGTTTCATAATGAATAGAGAAAAATGGAAACAGAATGTGTGTTATTTTCTCAAAATGTGTGTATTGTAATGAATAGAAAGTGTAATTGTTTTACATAAATACAGTTCTGCTAGTTCATGTACGTATCTTACTGTGTATTTTCCACATTGTGCATCATCAATCCCAAAACTGGTATCACATGGTATTAGTCGTTACTGCATGCTGCCCCATATATGGCATAAACCCTTAATTCTAAAATAACCGCCCCTACATAAGATTTAGATTTTTTTAAGCATTTTTTATGAAATCAGAACATCGAACATAACATGTAACATTTTTTTTCAGAAAAATAAAAAAAATCATGCAGTAAGGGGTTAAGAATTCTCTCAACTACGGGCATTAACGACAGCCTTCTTGTTTTTGAGTGAGATAGAAAATTCAGATGATTGACATCAACGTACAAGTACAACTCTTTCAGCTCCTCTGTCCTTACTGTGCGTATTGAAAAATAATTAAATATTTTAATGATGATTATTTCTGTGTCGACGGTTAAGGCCCACTCAGCGCTTAGCATAGTACTGTGGAGAACATGTGCAGGGCATCCAATTCCTTCTACATGTTTTTCTATTTCTTCTTTAATTTAGCTTTGGTCCTGGCTTTGCGGCGACTTTGGAGTCAGGATACATTGCGGCATTCAGTTTTATGGTACAATCAAGAGAACTGAAGGACTGACAATGTTGACAATATTATAAGCTGTTGTTAGTTCTGCAGCAGCAACGAGCGATTCTTCTGGGTATGTTCTTTAATCATAAATGTGGAAACAGGGTTTGATGTGGACACTACCGCGACTCTATTTGCATGATTCTTCGTAGAAATGTGATGCCTCTCATCTGCCTTACCTCCGTGAATCACTGAGATGAAACAGCTACAAACCTCACACAGCGCTTCTTGACCTGTACGTACTTTCTTGACAAAAGACCGCTCTTTTGGTTGTAATCATTCAAAAATTGACACTATCTCTTTCCATCTTTAGGCATTTTCGTAAGCTACGGTAAGTTTATTAGACGGTAAACAGTCGACACTAACATTTTAGTCATCGAAGTACACGTCACTACACACTTCACACGCTATATACCCTCAGTAAACACTTCAAACTTTACTAACTTGCTCTCGTTATTCGTATTACTTTTAGAAACAATCGTCTTATCAGATCACTATTCAGATGCGAACTGCCCGATTCTTCCTCGTGGCGCTGCTTCAGTAGTTCCAGTCCCGTACTACTGGGAGAAATTTGGTATTTTTTCGAATGATGGCGCTAGATGTAGAAGGTGCTTGCATCGTCGATACAGGATACGCAACATGAAACGCCATCTGTGAGACGTCCTTGTCATCATAAACTTGTTGAGATAAATAAATCTGACGCTGCATTTACATGTTGCGCTAACAGATGGCATTACTTCAGTACTTGAGTCAAGTTCATAACAGTATTTTGCAAAATTGCGACAAAATTGGGTCATTTCGGGAAGTCGGTACAAGAATGTCCATGCTGACGGTCCCGATTTCTTGGGACGGACGCAAACCCTGACCAAGAGGAATATTGTCAAAATGAAGCTGCTAGATGTGGCCGTAAACAAGCCATTCAAGGACAACCTTCAAAAAATGTTTTTAGATTGGCTCCTGGAAGAAGACCATATCCTTGCACCGTCTGGTACGACTAAGAACCCATTTGTCACCCTTCGGTGTGAAGGGATTCTTGCTTCGTGGCCCTCACATCAACAGAGTCAATCATCAATGTGTTCCATAAATACTGTATATCGAATGAACCGGATGGCAGTATTGTGGCGTATTGTGAGGAGGAAATGTAGAAAATTATGGGAGCGGGAGAGAGGGTGATGAAGTGAATACCAGTACCATACTGATAGTATTGATAGATTGAATAAAACAAAATATGCTACCGGTATGTTAGGTACCAATGTGATGTATCATATGTTAGAACAAATGTTTACTATACATACCTACGTCTTACATGCAATAAGTAAATTACTGATAATTTTTCTTCACTCATTCCGTGTGCAGCGTATTCCCGCACATGTTTTTTTAATTATTATCATTAATTTCTTCCTCGAAATTTTAGGGGGCCGGCTTATATACGCCGTCAGCTTATCATAGTTCGCAGCATCGCGAGAAACTTAATCACTATAATCATTCGCTTTCATGTGTCATTTGGGTTCATTGAAAAAATTGTTTCCGCACCATTATTATTCTTTCTAATCTCGGAAACCCTTGACTCAGGTAAACCACACGCTGCACTGTTTCCATTACTGTTCACCACATTATTACTCTCTGATGTTTCTAAACTCGATCTGAAGCTGGCACTAGCTGGCTGTGTTTGATTTTTAAGTAGCACATCGATTTTTATAATTTCTCTCACAGTTCCCCTTTTCTTTATTGCCTTTCTTTCATGAGTTTCCGGTGTTGATAATCTCTTAACCTTCTTAGATTGTCACTCATTTGTTGATGTGTTCTTCAGTCCAGTAACTGGTCTGATGCAGCTCTCCATGCTACTCTATCCTGTGCAAGCCTCTTCATATCCGACGGTTCAATCCCGTCTCCGGCCATCCTGATTTAGGTTTTCCGTGATTTCCCTAAATCGCTTCAGGCAAATGGCAGGATGGTTCCTTTGAAAGGGCACGGCCGATTTCCTTCCCCATCCTTCCCTCACCCGAGCTTGCGCTCCCTCTCTAATGACCTCGTTGTCGACGGGACGTTAAACACTAATCTCCCCCTCCTCTCTCTTCATATCCGAATAACTACTGCAACCTATATTCCTCTGAATGTGCTTACTGTATTCATCTCTTGGTCTCTCTCTACGATTTTTATCCTCCACGCTTCCCTCCTATACTAAATTGGTGATCCCTTGATGAATCAGAACGTATCCCACCCACCGATCTCTTCTTCTAGTCAAGTTATGCCACAAATTCCTCTTCTGCCCGATTCTATTCAGCACCTCCTCATTAGTTACGTGATCTACACATTTAATCTTCAGCAGTCTTCTGTAGCACCACATTTCGGAAGCTTGTATTATCTTGTTAACCGCACTGTTTATCGTCTATGTTTCATCTTCATACATGGCTACACTCCACACAAATACTTTCAAAAAAGACTTAAAGATTTAAGTGAATCTACACTCAATGTTAACAAATTTCTCTTCTTTAGAAGTGCTTTCCATGGCATAGCCAGTCTACAGTTTATATCCTCTCTATTTCGACCATCATCAGTTATTCTGCTCCCCAAACAGCAAAATTCACTTACTAATTTAAGTGTTTCATTTCCTAATCTAATATCTTCAGCATCACCTGATTTAATTCAACTACATTCCATTATCCTCGTTTTGCTTTTGTTGGTGTTCATCTTATATAATCCTTTCATGACACTGTCCATTCCGCCCAACTGCTCTTCTAGGTCCTTTGCTGTCTCTGTCAGAATTAAAATGTAGTCGACAAACCTCAAAGTTTTATTTCTTCTCCATGGATTTTAATTCCTACTCCAGATTTCTCTTTCGTTTCCTTTACTGCTTGCTCGACATACAGATTGAATAACATCGGGGATAGGCTGCAACCCTGCCTCACTCCCTTCTCAATCACTGCTTCCCTTTCATACCCCATCTGGTATCTGTGCAAATTGTAAATAGCCTTTCGAACCCTGTATTTTACACCTAGCCCCCTTCAGAATTTGAAAGAGAGTATTCCAGTCAACATCGTCAAAAGCTTTTTCTAAATCTACAAATGCAGAAACGTAGGTTTTCTTTTCCTTAACCTATCTTCTATCAGAGGTCGAAGGGTCAGTATTGCCTCTCGTGCTCATTTCTACGGAATCCGAACTGATCTTCTGCGACCTCAGTTTCTACCAGTTTTGCCATACATAAAGAATTGGTGTTAGTATTTTGCAACCATGAATTATTAAACTAATAGTTCGGTAATTTTCGCATCTGTCAACACCTGCTGTCTTTGGGATTAGAATTATTATATTCTTCTTAAAGGCAGGGGGTATTTCTCCTGTCTCATACATCTTGCTCACCGGATGGAAGTGTTTTGTTGTGGCTGGCTCTCCCAAGACTACAGTACTGGTCATTAAAATTGCTACACCACGAAGATGACGTGCTACAGACGCAAAATTTAACCGACAGGAAGACGATGCTGTGATATGCAAACGATTAGCTTTTCAGAGCATTCACACAAGTTTGGCGCCGGTGGCGACACCTACAACGTGCTGACATGAGGAAAGTTTCCAACGGATTTCTCATACACAGACAGCAGTTGACCGGCGTTGCCTTGTGAAACTTTGTTGTGATGCCTCGTGTAAGGAGGAGAAATGAGTACCATCACGTTTCCGACTTTAATAAGGGTCGAATTGTAGCCTATTGCGATTGCGGTTTTCGTATAGCGACATTGCTGCTCGCGTTGGTCGAGATCCAATGACTGTTAGCAGAATATGGAATCGGTGGGTTCAGGAGGGTAATACGGAACGCCATGCTGGATCCCAACGGCCTCGTATCACTAGCAGCCGAGATGACAGGCATCTTACCGCATGGCTGTAACGGATCGTGCAGCCACGTCTCGATCCCTGAGTCAACAGATGGGGACGTTTGCAAGACAACAACCATCTGCACGAACAGTTCGACGACGTTTACAGCAGCATGGACTATCAGCTCGGAGACCATGGCTGCGGTTACCCTTGACGCTGCATCACAGATAGGAGCGCCTGCGATGGTGTACTCAACGACGAACCTGGGTGCACGAATGGTAAAACGTCATTTTTTCCGGATGAATCCAGGTTCTGTTTAAAGCATCACGATGGTCGCACCCGTGTTTGGCGACATCGCGGTGAACGCACATTGATGCGTGTATTCGTGATCGCCATACTGGCGTGTCTGTCACCCGGCGTGATGGTATGGGGTGCCATTGATTACACATCTCGGTCACCTCTTGTTCGCGTTGACAGCACTTTGAACAGTGGGCGTTACATTTCAGATGTGTTACGACCCGTGACTCTACCCTTCATTCGATCCCTGCGAAACCCTATATTTCAGCAGGATAATGCACGACCGCATGTTGTAGGTCCTGTACGGGCCTTTCTGGATACAGAAAATGTTCGACTGCTGCCCTGGACAGCACATTCTCCAGATCTCTCACCAACTGAAAACTTCTGGTCAATGGTGGCCGAGCAACTGGCTCGACACAATACGCCAGTCACTACTCTTGATGAACTGCGGTATCGTGTTGAAGCTGCATGGGCAGCTGTACCCGTACACGCCATCCAAGCTCTATTTGACTCAATGCCCTGTCGTATCAAGACCGTTATTACGGCCAGAGGTGGTTGTTCTGGGTGCTGATTTCTCAGGATCTATGCACCCAAATTGCGTGAAAATGTAACCAGGCGTCAGTTCTTGTATAATATATTTGTCCAATGAATACCCATTTATCATCTGCATTTCTTCTTGGTGTAGCAAGTTTAATGGCTAGTAGTGTATTAGTAGTTCTAATGGAATGATACCTACTCCCGAGACCTTGTTTCAACTTGGGTCTTTCAGTGCTCTTCCAAATTCTTCACGAAGTATCATATCTCGCATTTCATCTCCATCTACGTCATCTTCCATTTCCGTAATATTGTACTCAAGTAGATCGCACTTGTATAGACCCTCTATATACTGCTTCTACATTTCTGCTTTCCCCTCTTTGCATAGGAGTGATTTCCATCTAAACTCGTGATATTCATACAAGTGGTTCTCTTTTCTCCAAAGGTCTCTTTAATTTTCCTGTAGGCAGTATCTATCTTACCCCTAGTGATATATGCCTCTACATCCTTACATTTATCCTCTAGCCATCCCTGCTTAGCCATTTTGCAGTTCCTGTGGATCTCATTTTTGAGACTTGTATTCCCTTTCCCCTGCTTCTTTATTGCGTTTTTATATTTTCTCCTTTCGTCAAGTAAATTCAATATCTCTTGTGTTACCCAAGAATTAGCCCTCGTCTTTTTACCTACTTGATCCTCTCAAAGCTACCCATTCTTCTTCTACTGTATTTCTTTCCCCTGTCCTTGTCAATAGTTCCCTAATGCTCTCTCTGAAACCCTCTACAACCTCTGGTTCTTTCACTTTATCCAGGTTCCAACTCTTTAAATTCATGCATTTTTGCAGTTTCTTCAGTTTTAATCTGCAGTTCATAACCAATAAATTGTGGTCAGAGTCCACATCTGCCACTGGAAATGTCTTACACTTTAAAATATGGTTTCGAAGTCTCTGTACTACAATTATATAATCAACCTGAAACCTTGTGGTATCTCCAGGTCTCTTCCACGTGTACATCCTTCTTTCATGATTGTTAAACTAAGTGTTAGCGATGATTAAATTATGCTCTGTGCAAAATTCTACCAGGCGGCTTCCTCTTTCATTCCTTTGCCCTCAGTCAACATTCACCTACTACTTTTCCTTCTTTTCCTTTTCTTACTAGCGAATTGCAGTCTCCCACGACTATTAAATTTCCGGATCCCTTAACTGTTTGAATAATTTTTTTTTACCTCATGATACATTTCCTCAGTATCCTCATCTGCGGAACTAGTTGGCATATGAACTTGTACTACTGTGGTGGGTGTGGGCTTCGTGTCCATCCTTGGCTACAATAACGCGTTCAGTATGCTCTTCATAGTAGTTTATCCGAACTCCTATTTTTTACTCATTATTAAACCTAATCCTACATTAGCCCTATTTAATTTTTTATTTATAAGCCTGTATTCAGCTGACCAGAAGCCTTGTTCCTCCTACCGCCAAACTTCACTAACTCCCACTATATCTTACTTTAACCTATCCATTTCCCTTTTTAATTTTCTAACCTAACCACCCGATTAAGGGACCTGACATTCCACCCTCCGATCTATAGAACGCCAGTTTTGTTTATCCTGATGACAACGTCCTCCTGAGTAGTCCTCGCCCGGAGATCCGAATGGAGAACTATTTTACCTCCGAAATATTTTACCCAAGAGGATGCCATCATCATTAAACCATACAGTAGAGCTGCATGCACACGGGAAAAATTACAGCTGTAGTTTTCCCTTGCTTTCGGCCGTTCGCAGTACCAGCACAACAAGGTCGGTTTGGTTGATGTTACAAGGTAAAATCCGTCAGTTATCCAGACTGTTATCCTTGCAACTACTGAGAAGGCTGCTGCCCCTCTTCAGGAACCACACGTTTGTCTAGCCTCTCATCAATACCCCTCCGTTGTGGCTGCACCTACGGTACGTCTATCTGTATCGCTGAGGCACGCAAGCCTCCCTACCGACGGCAAGGTCCATGGTTCACGGACTCAGGAATTTTTAACTACCATATGAAATGTGCTGAATTTGCTAAAACTGTCAAATCCAGAAACGGGAAAGAAAGTGTTAAAGCTGTGAATTCAGAAAAGAAATATAACTTCAAAATATGACTAGCAAAGACAGTAGTGGCTCGCAGAAATGGCTGGATCCGCAGTATTAACAGTGAGTATCGTGTTAAGTAAGTGCATGCATCATGTTGTCGCAGCTATAATGTATGTATTTTTTGTGTAATGTGTTGTGACTAATAATAATAATAATAATAATACATTTTTGAATTGTCCGGTTGTGGCTCCAGTTAAAGTTGGTGGCAACCCCTGAGAAGTTGTTGTGAGAAGCACGTATTGTTGAGTCGTTACAGAAATGGGATAGTTTGCATTAGCACAGTGATTTGACATCGTTGAATTTTACATAAAGCAGGCTCCATAAAAGGCTGTAAAGAAATATTACAGACGAAATATCCTGGTAGGAAACTCCCCACGACCAGCACCATTCATGATGTGTAAGGTAATGGAGGTTTGTAGGAGCCGTACAGAATGTGCAGAGGAATAGGCGACCGACAGTGAGGACCTATAAAACTATATACGGAATTCTCGTGGACATTACGAGAAGTCACCGCAAGTCGGTAAGGAGGTTATGTAGCGATTGATGTACCTTGTATATCGTGTCATCGTACGCTAAAAGATATGAAATTAAAAGCCTGTGGTATGAGTGTGGTGCAAGAGTTAAAATCTGAGGATCAGGAAAAAAAAGTTCATAATTGTAACTGATTATTAACATAATTCCAAACGGTTACCTTGACCCCTTGCTTTACTTAATGCAGATGAGGCCTGATTTCATTTGTCAGGCTATGTAAACTCCCAGAATTGCAGATACCAGTCGCAGGGCGTCCCACATGTCTTGCACGAAAAACCTCTCTACTGAGAGAAGATAGGCGTTTGGTGTGCGTTGTGCGGCATGCGGATTATTGGCACCATATTCTTCAATTACACCTTAAACAGTGCCAGATATCAAGAGATCTTTGACTCTTTCTATGCACAGTCAACGGATGCAGAGAAGCTGTATGCAGTGTTCCAACAGGATGGAGCAATCGCCCACACATCCAACCAAAGTATGGTCCACATCACCAACGATCTCCCTGAAGACAGACTTGTCAACAGAGGCCTCTAGCCCCAAGATCCCCGATTTTAACATCGTGTGATTTTTATTTATGGAGCACACTAAAAAGCAAAGTGTATGCTGACAGTCCCCGCACAATAGACGATCTTAAACGGAACATTACAAGAGAAATTAAAAGGATCATGCCTTCAGAATTACAGCGTGTTCAAAGTAACGTCATCACACGAAGTCAGCGATGCCTGGATGCCTATGGCCATCACTTCCAGCATCTCTTATACGTTTTTTAACGTTACTATCGTATATTCTTTTTTAGTTAGTTCATTGTCACTTGAATCTCGGGAGGGAAGCGTTCCAGTTTTATTTGGGACACCCTGTAGACGTGGCTACAGTCTGCGAAATGTGTTGTGAACGGAGTTAGAAGCAAAGAATGTCCAACAGAACAGACATCACTTGTGACGACGCGGCTGGTACACATATGTAAACGTGAAATGTAGGAACGGAAAAGGCCGGGTGGGAAATCGGTGACGGCTAGCCGCACGGGGCATTATAGTGCGGCAATGGTGAAAGTCGAAAATTTATTTGTGCCGGACCAGGACTCGAACCCGAATTTATCGCGTCTCATGAGTGGTTGCATAAACGCTTCGGCCATCCGCACACAGTCCTTGCCCGACTAAAATTTTCAAGTTATCACATGCTGCAAAAAAAAAAACGTACCTCGTCCATTGAAACAATTACCCACTAATCCTGATTCCCATAGGAGTTCGGATGATATTTGTGTATTCCCACTGACACGAATGTTGAGGAGCTGTCCCTTTCTATTTCAGAAACATTCATACCTTCTGTTCTGTCAGACATGTGCATAAGTTGAAAATGTGGGTACCTCGGCGACTGTGTCGGGATGGCCGCAGTGGTTAAGACAACCACTCATGAGCAACAGGAGTCCAGGTTCGAGTGCCGGTCTACCGAAAATTTGCAACTTTTGCCATTGCATTACCACAATGCCCTGTGAGGCAAGCCGTCACGATTTTCCACCCATCCTTTCACCTTCCTATATATCATGTTTATAAGACACTAAGTGATCTCATTCTCAAATACTGGGTGAATAAATTATGTGCATTCGCGCTTCGTGGGTTTCATTTCTTTTTCACTCCCACCACTGTGATAGGTAGGTCTGTACAGGACGTCCCACTCTGCCACCTCACATACACTGTCGGGAAAAAAAAAATCGCAAAAGCAAAAAGGAGTTGTGCGACATAAACCAGAGTTGGTAGGCCTGTTTCTACATCTGAAAGATTACGTCTATTTAAATTTCATGTCAGTCTCGTAAGAGCAGCGTTGTGGCGCCACTACGAGGATGCAAATCAGGTTTGATGCAAATACGGGCTGTGACGGTCGTGAACGTTTATTTCCTTTGAGATTGTACGTGGTGAGTGATGAGTGAATGTTAGTCAAGAATGCTTTTAAAGTGACAAAGACTCAATCATCAACACCTTCTGCGATATTGCAGAAAGACTTGACAGAATGTAGCAGCTGTAAAAACAAAAAAGATGGCTGCCGAGTTGCAAGTCTTATTTTAAGTAGCGTCACATTGGACGACTTGCATGCCGGTGACGATGAAATGATGATGAGCACAACATAATATCAAGTCCACGAGCGGAGAAAATCTCCAACCCAGCCGGAATCGAACCCGTGATTGGCGGCAGCGGAGGTCACGAGAACGTACTGTCTCAAGTAGACCGGCCTATGGACGGCCACGTGGCTCAACCGAGAGGGAAAACCATCGTGTTCGGTTTATGGCTCTGGCGCATCGTTTTGCATTTGCACCATCAGTTTGAGCAGCAGTTGGCACCACAATAACGCAACTAATTTCAAGGACAGCTCCGAGACAGACGCTCTGTAGTGTGCATTTCACTGACCCCGTCAGTGTAAATTGCAGATTGCTTCCATCTTGGTGCTTGAAAAGACTCTTCTATAAGTAACTTCTTATCTTCATGTTCACCGTCTTTTGACTGAAAAGTATAGCTAGAAAATTCTTTCAGGTTTTCCCAGTTTTTCTGTCACGTGAAACTGCTTCACAAATTAACTTGTGCAAAAATTTAATGGCTCTAATCAGTGCAGAGGTAATATTTTCACTTCGATTTTGCCAGTCCTGCCATTTTTTGATATGTTATCAACTTGCTCCAGTCTTCACAACGTTCCAGATTGGCCCAAATTAATCTCCTATAACGGATGAATACTAAAGCGTAGGTAAGCCTTTTGTTGCAAGTTCGAACTTGGTGTCCCACGTTATAACTTGTTTCGTCTAATAGTTTTTTCTTCGTTTCATCGGTTATTTGTTCTTTGGCGTCACAACGTTTAAAATTTCCCCTTGCGTAGTTCTGCCACTGCTTTTCGTCGTTAGAATGTGAATCCTCGCCGTAGATCGAAACAGTGTCGTCATTAATGACTTTTCCTTCGGGGGAGAGGAGAGGGGGGGGGGGGGGGGGACACGACCATGTAAAACATTTCGAAAGAAATTTCGGCATTTGATTGTGCATCAGTATTTATTTATTTTACACAATCATGATTTCGGCTTTGTACCCATTTTAAATGCAATTTTAAATCTCAAAAACTGTCCAACGTGCATAAATGACATATCATCGTCGAAATAACATTTATCTGGTCTTGTAAACCAGTCATCGTATTCAAGAATATGAAAACAAATGAAAGACATGTAAATGTTATTTCGACGATGACATGTCATTTCGGCAGGTCTGACATTTTTTGATAATTACACATGAGAATGACTATTAAGCCGAAATCATATTTGTGTGAAATAAATGAATACAAATCGACAGTCAACTGGTGGAAATGTCTTTCGAGAAAATGTATCGTCATTCGTTCTGTTGATCGCGGAAGAGCCTCCGAAAACTGAAGGTTCTGACTGGCATACGTAATTTATTATTACCACAGTTTCAAACCCTAATGATGAACGAAAAAATGAAAATGGGCAATCAACTCACGTCCTCTTCATGAATGTTGTTTCTCCATGTGCATACAAAAACTACTCTGTATTATTCGAATTCTCGGATGCATCACTTGTCTCACTGACAGGAAACCCTTTAAATCCCCCATCCAAGATCTGCATTATTAATGTAGATTGCTACATTTACCATCTTTATGTTTATAATGGCAGAAATATTTATGGACAGTACTTTTTCACCGTTTTTGAACTCCTGCGAAGTTGTGTATAAAATCTAAAGAAATGTTCACAAAGGGCGGGGGTAGCGTCCTAGTAATTAACTGTCGAAGCATTCGCAACAAAGTGCTTGATTTTGAAGCACACCTAAACCACAGAGGAGCTTGCATAGCACTAGGTACAGAAAGCTAGTTAAAACTTGAAACTGATAGCAGTGATATTTTTGGGAGAAATTTAAGCTCTATCGAAAATATAGGCCAATGGTAAACGAATATTTCTCGTAGTATCCAAGAAACTCAAATCCACCGAGACAGAAATTGAAACCGTATGCGAGATTATCGGAGCAAGACTCAAATCTCGAGGGCGTATACTTACAATCGTATTCTTCCATCCATCACCAGACTTACCTGTAGATTTATATGAAAACTTTAGAGAAAATTTAAGGTCACTAGTATGTTAGTTTCCAGATCATACTGTCATCATTGGAGGAGATTTTAATCATCCAACTATCAAATGCTTAAATTACAGATTTGTAAATGATGAGCGTGACAAGACGTCCTGCAAAACGTTATTAATTGCCTTCTCTGAGAACTACCTAGAGCAGATTGATCGGGAGTTCACTCGTGATGGAAATATGTTGCATCTGATAGCAACAAACAGCCCTGACGGTTTTGAGGACGCCCACATACAAACTGGTACCAGAGACCAATAACAACAACATACCGAAGCACAAACAGCAACTAAAACAAGCAGAAGGATTTATATTTTCACCAAACTACATAAAGAGGCAGAAGTGCCTTATCTCAATAAATATTTAGCTCTGGAGAGGATCCTGTAAGAGAACTGTAGAACAGATATAACAGAATAGTTGACCATATACTTGGCATATACAGGGTGTTTCAAAAGTGATGGTGAATATTCAGGGATATGACAGGAATGATCATTCGAAACAAAAAAGTCAGGTAAACATGGGCTCTAAACCGCATACCTTAAGAGGTATGAGGTATTCTTGATCTTCAATATCGTAAAACAAATCTCTTCTACTGCAACCTCCTTGCTTTCCACATTTTGGGAAAAGGTAGTATGGACCAAAACAAGAAAAAAAGTCCAATAAATATGTGCTCTAAAATGCATATCTTAAAAGTTATGAGCACTTGTTCGTTAGAAGAGTTGTGTTCCAAAGTACCGAAGATGAACGGGTGTTCATAGCTCTTAACGTATGCATTTTAGAGCACATGTTTAATGGTCATTTTTCTTTGTTTTGGTCCATACTACCACTTCCCAAAATATGGAAAGCAAAGAGCTTGAAGTAGAAGAGATATGCTTCACAGTATCGAAGATCAAGAACTGCTCATAGCTCTTAAGGTATGTGTTTTAGAGCCCATGTTTACTTGACTTTTTTGTTTAGAATCATCTTCCTGTCATATCCAAGAATATTGACCATCACTTCTGAAACACCCTTTATGTACCAGGTAGAACATTTGATGATGGGAGGAACCTTCCATGGTAATACAGTCACAGTAAAGGAATTTCTAAAGAAACTGAGACTTATGCAAATTACAGAGATCGGAAGAAAGTATGGAAACATCGCGAGAAATGCATACTTGAAGATAAATGCAAATGCCAGACAAACCTGCAGGTCGCGCTGTTGAATTCGACCACAAAGAGCATCTGTACGACGTTCTCAATACGTTACAAGTGTCAATCGTCAGAATAGCTTTCTGTGTAGTTGTGAGTACGATGTGTCAGAGAAAAGTGAATTCGAACGTGGGCAAATTGTTGGCGCTAGTATGGTGGGTGCTCCCACACCAATGGAGCTCGTAGTGTTCGGTGTTTCAAGAGGCACCGAACCGAAGATTATATCGCATACGGGGAAGGCAGAAAAACATCTTCTGCTAATTCATAATGCGAACGAAAATGTGTGCTGAGTGACATGGCAGACGGTAATTGAAGAGACCTTGACGATAAATAATGGGATGACAGGTACCAAAGTCACTGCGGAACCGAATGTCACACTTGTGAACACTGTCAGCACAAAACAACATTGCGGGAACTTCATAAGAAGGAAATTGCAGAGTGAGCTGTAATTCCAAAACCACTCGTCAGTGAGGCAAATGGCTTAACAGGAAAACGTGGTAACAAAGCCATAAAACCTGAACTTTGGAGCAAAGGAAGAAAGTCATTTGGTGGGCTGAGTCTTGTTTTACTCTGTTTCCAACATCTGTCTGAGTTTACGTCCCAAGAGTGAAACGTGGCGGGGGTTCAGCGATGATTTGGTCAGCCATATTGTGGTATTCTATGGGGTCACTGGGTACTCTGTAAGATAGCATTTCTGCCAAGTATTATGTGACTATTTTGGCTGATCAGGTCGATCCCATTGTACAATGTTTGTTCCCCAATGATGATGATGTGTTCCACGACAAGACCACTGTTCACAAAGCTTGTGTCATCTAAACTGGGTTTTTGAGCGTGAGAATGAATTGTCACATCTCCCCTGGCCACCACTGTCACCAAATCTCAATATTATTGAGCGTTTATGGTTTACTCTCGAGGGAAGGGTGTGTAACACTATCCACTTCCATATTTTGCAAGAAGAATGGGATAAGTTTCTGTCGAAAACCATACAGGATCTGTATTTATCCAAGCTATCGTAGGGCTATAGATATGATGATGCTGAATGAAACATATTTGGATGTCAAGAGGGCAGAGTATTATGGAAGGACTTTTCACAGAACCCAAAGAAATTCTAGTCATACACAAAGGCTGTTAATGGTACCAAAGTTAGTGTCCAGTCACTCAAATATGAGACAGGGAATGAAATTGATGGTATCAAAGCAAAAGCAGAAATGCTGAACTCGGTTTTAAAATGCTCCATTACTAATGAAAATCAAGGAATAGTGCTCTAGTTTAATTCTTATACCACTGCAAATATAAGTCATACATATATTAGTGTCAGTGGTGTTGAGAAACAGCTCAAATCTTTTAAAATGAACAAAGCTACAGCACCCAATTGGTGTTCCGGAGCTATGGTTGAGTTAGTCACTGTTTTAACTATTATCTACCATAGATCCTTCAAATAGAAAAACCATGTACTACAATTGGAAGAAAGCACAGGTCACGCCCATCTACAAGGAGGTTAGCAGAAGTGTTCCACAAAACAACATGGTACCTTCCAATACCTTTCACAGCCATTTGTAGTAGTAGCTTAGAACATATTCTGGTCTCAAACATAATGAGATCCTCGAACAGAATAACATTGTCCCTGCTAACCAGCATAAATTCCGAAAACATTATTCGTGTGATACTCAACTTGCACTTCCTGAAATACATGGAAAAAGGCAATCTGGTAGATGCAGTATATCTGGATTTCTGAAAAGCATTTGACTCAGTACCATATGCATGCTTATTCCAAAGCTGTGGCTGAGTTAGCCACTGTTTTAACTATTATCTACTATAGATCCTGTAGAATTGTATAGAGTATCAATCAAAATTTGCGACTGAATTGAGGATTTCTTGATAGGAAGGATGCAGTATGCTAACTTGGATGAAGAGTGATCCACAAATATAGAAGTAACTTCAGGTGTCCCAGGGAAGTGGTTTGGCACTCATGCTGTTAATATTGTATGTTAATGACACTGTGGACAATATAAATAGTAACCTCAGACTTCCTGCAGATGATGCCATTATCTATAATGAAGTGTTGTCGGGAATAAAGTTGCACAAATATTCGTTTCGATCTTAATAAGATTTCGAAGTGATGCAGAAACTGGCAGTGCAATTTAAATGTTCGGAAATGTAAGATTGTGCTTTTCACAAAATGGAGAAACATAATATCCTATCAACTAATCACAATTTGTATCAGTTGA
Source organism: Schistocerca americana (assembly GCF_021461395.2). Taxonomy (NCBI): domain Eukaryota; kingdom Metazoa; phylum Arthropoda; class Insecta; order Orthoptera; family Acrididae; genus Schistocerca; species Schistocerca americana. The sequence continues at coordinate 215,195,950 of NC_060125.1, read as the reverse complement.
CTCATATAAATGCCTGGGTGTAACATTTTGTTGGCACGTGAAATGGAACGATCCCATAGGCTCAATAGTATAGGTAATACAGGTGCAGCTAGGATACTCAAGCTATAAAAGAGATTGCTTATAAATCACTCATGCAACCAATCCTAGAAACGTGCTGAAATGTGTGGGACCCTAAAAATAGGACTAACAGGGTCAGTGAATGTAGAAGGGCAGCACAAATAGTCAATGGTTTGTTTGAACTGCGGGAGAGCGTCAGAGAACTGTATAGAAACTGAATTAGCAGACACTTGAAGAGAGACACAAACTATCCCGAAAAAGTCCACTTACAGTGTGGCTGGTTTGCATTGTTGTTGGCCATTGTAGTGTTGGGCAGTTGCCTGTTAACAGCGCGTAGTGTTGCGCAGTTGGAGGTGAGCCGCCAGCAGTGGTGGATGTGGGATGGCGGATTTTTTGAGAGCGGATGATCTGGACGTGTGTCCATCAGAAACAGTACATTTGTAAGAATGGATGTCATGAACTGCTATATATATTATGACTTTTGAACACCATTAAGGTAAATACATTGTTTGTTCTCTATCAAAATCTTTCCTTTGCTAACTATGCCTATCAGTAGTTAGTGCCTTCAGTAGTTTGAATCTTTTATTTAGCTGGCAGTAGTGGCGCTCGCTGTATTGCTGTAGTTCGAGTAACGAAGATTTTTTGTGAGGTAAGTGATTTGTGAAACGTATAGGTTAATGTTAGTCAGGGCCAACTTTTGTAGGGATTTTTGAAAGTCAGATTGTGTTGCGCTAAAAATATTGTGTGTCAGTTTAGTGTTGATCAGAATAGGTAAAGAGCGAAATGTCTGAGTAAGTTCAGTTCTGCTCAGCTGTTTGAAAATCAGATAATGTAAGAGGTTTATCAGCACAGTAATTCATTAATTTTTCTAAGGGGACGTTTCATATGGCGATCCTGCCAGGATCCAAACCTGGAATCTTGTCAGAACATCGAATGGATTTTCGTACGTTCTAGTCGCTGTTGAACTTACTTCAAAATTTGTTTCTTTCGCTCCATTACATAAAGCCACTGGACAGTCTGTATCCAGCTTCTTTGTTAAAAATTTCTTACATGAAGTTGGACACGTTAGTAAAGTCATTTCAGATAACGGACCGCAATTCAGATCTGCTGTTTGGTCACGCATGCTTCGGAATCATAAAATCAAACCTGTTTTTATTTCATTGTAGTCACCACATTGTAGCCCCTCCGAACGGATTATGAAAGAAATCAATAAGCTTTGCAGACTTTATTGTCACAGAAAGCATCAGCATTGGGACAGATATTTACACTAATTTCCAAACTTGCTGAATGAAATGCCTCATGACTCCACTGCTTTACCACCTACTCTTACTGAAGAATGAAGAACCACCGAACAGAATCAGAGAGCTTGTACCTTTCCCGAATACACGTAAACTTCGACACAAAGACATAATTGATTTGGCTATTAAAAATATAAAATCTGCAGCAGACAAAAGGAGAAAACTACACGATAAAACAAATGCAAAGAAATTATATATTGGTCAGAAAGTTCTCATTAAAGCTCATTTATTGTCACATAAGAAGAAACACTTGAGTCACAAATTCTTTCTGATTTACAATGGACCTTAGAGAATACGACGTATACCATATGATAATTGTGTTGAAGTTGAAACTCTGCGTACTAGGAAGAGTAAAGGATTGCACCACATTTCATATGTAAAACCATTTATTGAGAGATAATCTGCTTTTTAACTTTGTCTTTGCCATACAACTTATCACTTCACGTTACTAGTATGCTCTGTCAGACTTAGAAACTGGTAACATGCAACAATGTTTGAAGTTAAATATCCAGTCAAGAACCAAGAGAACTTATTTAAACAGAAATTATGAACGCATTGTTATAGTGAACAGACGACATAGTGTTATTGTGTGTGTACATTCTTGCTTGTTAGTGGCACGATTACGTAACGACCATGAGGCTCACATACTTAGAACATGTACTGGTACTGCTAATGAGATTTTAATGCAACATTTTGGTTTACTTGAAAATACATTCTGGATTTAAAGTACTTTCTGAGAAATATCAGATGACACAGTGGTTAGTTTATTTGACAGCTACACAATTATATCACGACGCTACTAATGAGTGGCACAATTTATATTATTGCTTTTGCGCTGTATCTGTTTTATATCTGCACTGTTTTTCTGTATTATTCTGGAAAGTAAAACATGTTTTAGTAGTAACTTTTGTGGTATAACTACAATGAGGCAGCCTTTTTCGTAGCACAACAATACGTTACATTATAGTAATGTTTTGATCACGGCAAGGTACATAATAACTACAATATCTATACGCAAAGCAATTCAGTTTTGTTTATGGTGAGGTAAGTACATTGACTTCAGCAGAACTTTGCTTACAGAGGACGATAACTACGACACTTCCACAGAATTATCTTACTGCAAGACGCACATTTAGCGCTACAGGACACGCATTTGAGTGATTAATTTTGTACTTAAACCATTTATTTTACAAGATTTTTGAATTACAAAGAAAGTTTTCCGTGATACATTTCATTCCATTGCTGTAATCTGTAACGCCTGAGGGTATAATTACATTAATCCTCAGGGGGTACATGCTTACTTTGTGTACCATGAGTCTGGCAAGCACAAGGAGCCCTAGCTAATATGGTATTTGCTTATACAACTTTACACATCGGTACCATATTTCTCCAACACAGAATTACACAGCTATCTGATTACTTAACTGAGAGAGACAAACATTTTTTTGGTACATGAGTGACTGATGTTTACGCAATTACACAGTTGGATAACTTCACACTTACGAAATTGTATTTTGTCTGTACTTTGTGAACTGTTCGTATTTTTTTGGAACCATTGTGATACTATGAGAGCTTTGAATGATGTATTTGGTATGGGATCATGATTTTTAAAGTACGTTTGAGGTAGATGACACTATTGAAATGAACAGAGAATTTATTTTAGGTTTTGAAATTATTGAAGAAAGCTACGACGTTTTCGAGATTTGACTGAGGTGTTATGATGTTATTATTATGACGACGATGTGTATTATGCTGTTGAGGAATGTTTATTATGATATGTATTTATTATGATGAAATATTGAAGAAATGTCGACGAACATGTATATTTGTAATAAGATAAGGAATAATGAGTAGTGGTTAGGGACTCTGGTTTGTGAAAAAGGATGTTGGAAACCAAGAATCGTACTTTAAGAGTTATGAAATGTGTGTATATGCGTGAATGTATCACAATGCTGGGAAATTTTTTTGGATGCTGTGATATTTATAGGATTTTGTTTCTACACATTCGTAACGCAAATTCTCGACCTGTGAAATTTTTTTTTATATGAGACTGTCACTGCTGTCGTAAATATTTCGGTAAGAAAGTTAAGTGACCACCTTTATGTAATGCGCTGTGGGCACCCAGCTGCGCAACAGTCGCCTGGAAAAAAGCCATTAGTGTGTGCCTTTCAGAGGCACAGGTGGAGAAAAAAGAGGCTATTATCCTCGCTATTACATTTCTTTGTAGAAAGCACCGCAAATACGACACGCTCAAACTTGAAAACATATGGTTACACTGTGCAGCTCTTAATTATGATATTTACTAAAATGCCTAATGAAATGATGAGAAACATTTTACATCTATTGTCTTTCTAGTTGAGAGATTGCGCATTTTGTTTAATATCTAGTTTCTAGTTGCACTGGAGCATTGGTTAGAATAAAATTTAATAGATGTACTAATGTAGATATTTTATGCCTACAGATCCAGTAAATAATAACTTTATGATCTACTTAAAAAAAAACGAGGGAGCACAAAAAGACATTTCCTCTCACAGGAATTGCATACATAATTTTTGTCAGTGACTGGTAACTTTTTAACAGTGTAAGTTAAGGTGACGCATCACTCTAGTGTTAAGATCTGACATAGGTATTAGACTTTTCATATCTTTACTGTAATATTTTTTCTGCTTGAGCTTTGTCATGTTTAGGTATAAGTTATAGCATTTGCTGCTGCTATTTGCCAGGCATAGTGTTACTGAATTTGATTTGTATTACTCTGTTAAGCCAGTTTTACTACTGATTTATTTTTCTTATTTGCTGCACATTGTTTTATATTAGTTGTAATATTGCAATTGCTTTGCTAATTTATATACACTGCTGCTTGCTTTGCCAATTTCCATTTCTTTGTCATTGCTGTTTGTGTTAATTGTTTTGTGCTGCTGCATCGCCTTGTCCCTTAGTTTAGCATCTGAGCTCAGTAGATTTAAGTTAGCTTAAGATGGGGTAGGCTATATAAGAGAACGAGTTGTGAGTAATTGTAAGAAATGCATTGAGAAGCTATAAGAAAATGGTTTGGCCAAAAAAGTATTTTGACAGAGGATATGTACAAAAAAGTTGGGTTTAGGGACAACACGTTTAGGTGGGATTTTCTTGGAAATAAATGATGAGGTAAGATAATGGAAAATAATGAGGTAAGAAATATGTGAACATATAAATACAGAAAGCATGCTTGGATAGGATTTTTTTGGTGGAAACAAATGTTGAAATAAGACGAAAGATCTATGGAATGAAGTTTTGGGTTGGACTGCAGTACCCAATGTTACACTGAAAACAAACCCTGTCCTTTCCTCCTGTGTTATTCTTCTATGTGTTTGTGTACTCTTGTGTATTTGTGTTTTTCCTGTATTTATGTGTTTAGCTAATAAGATTTATGTTGTAGAATTTTTCTAGCACTAAGCTACATTCACTATGATGAGGAATACTGTTATCCTCAAATATAATTTGCAATAATAATATGTTATTTTCTTTGTAAATATGTTTATACACATTATTTATCCGTTCTGTTTCGTTACTCATGTGTGAAGTTGATGTTTCAAAACTTATTCTCATCTTTCATGTATGTGCTTACGTCATAATTCCTGTAACACTGATGTATCTGTTATTTCGATTATTTTGTAAAGCCCGTATTACTACAAATGTTATCCGTATTGTTATGTTCTTTAATGATGTATTTTGTACATTTGTTATTGTATTCTCATGTTATAAAATTGTAATTGACACCAGTTCATCAAATTAAGTAACTTGTAAGCATTCATTTCACTGCACATACTTCTGTTGGTCATAGTATATGCACAATATGTGAAAAAAAGAGGACTGTTAGTGTTTGGACGTGTGTTAATAATTTAGCAAGGGACTGATTACCAGCATTGCTGGTTCTAAGGACAATTCCAAAAACTTTGTGAGTGCACAAGTGGTGGTTTATGGACTTGCTATATTGTCCGCAAGACTCTTCGATGGTGTTTGTGCATCTGCACAGTCGCAACAGATGGTCGCTGGCCGTCTCTAGAAGGACTACAGTGGGTCTGCAACTTTGATGGCCCACAAGTACCATTATTTCTACAACTACTGCAGTGGGTCTGCATCCTTGATGGCCCACCAATACCATCATCTCTACCAGGACTACAGTGGGTCTGCTCTGTGATGACCTACCTACCAATATTCGACAAAACGTCGACTGACTCCGCTGTGGGTTTGCTCCGTTGTGGCCCATTACCTCTCTGCATGTCAAGAGTCAGCACTGTCTTTCCATTGGAAGGACAACACTACTTCAAGACTGCATGGAAATCCACTACTTCCGTGCGCATTCTCTTTTACTGCTCAGACTTTGAGAAAAAAAACCACTGCAATTTTACTATGATAGATGATCAGGACTGTCTTTATGGACTGTGAGAACATTTTAGCTTTTGACCAACATTGTATCAATAAGTGTGTGCATTTGATTTCTTTGTTATTGTAATTATGAAAATTTTTTTCAAATCTGTATTGGCCACTGCCCAAAACAATTTGTAAAATTTTTTCTGGGGAGCATGGGGGCTATGTAAGTAGGCTGTTTAGGTTTTTATATTGGTAACGACACGTAGCGCTCTGTATGAAAATCACTGGCTGTGCTGTGTGCAGTCTGTGGCTGGTTTGCATTGTTGTTGGCCATTGTAGTGTTGGGCAGTTGCCTGTTAACAGCGCATAGCATTCCGCAGTTGGAGGTGAGCTGCCAGCAGTGGTGGATGTGGAAAAGTGAGATGGCGGATTTTTTGAGAGTGGATGATCTGGACGTGTGTCCACCAGAAACAGTACATTTGTAAGAATGGATGTCATGAACTGCTATATATATTATGACTTTTGAACACCATTAAGGTAAATACATTGTTTGTTCTCTATCAAAATCTTTCATTTGCTAACTATGCCTATCAGTAGTTAGTGCCTTCAATAGTTTGAATCTTTTATTTAGCTGGCAGTAGTGGTGCTTGCTGTATTGCAGTAGTTCTAGTAACAAAGATTTTTTGTGAGGTAAGTGATTTGTGAAACGGATAGGTTAATGTTAGTCAGGGCCATTCTTTTGTAGGGATTTTTGAAAGTCAGATTGTGTTGCGCTAAAAATATTGTGTGTCAGTTAAGTGTTGATCAGAATAGTAAAGAGCGAAATGTCTGAGTACATTCAGTTCTGCTCAGCTGTTTGAAAATCAAATAATGTAAGAGGTTTATCAGCACAGTAATTCATTAATTTTTCTAGGGGGATGTTTCAACATTATTGCAAGAACCAAATGACTTACCTCACTTAGTGATCGTGAGAACAAGATTAGATTAGTTACAGCACACAGAGTCAACTAAGCAGTCATTGGTCCTACGTTCAGTAGATGAATGAATGGGAAGAAGCCCTGCCATGAACTCTGCATTGATTTACAGAGCGTGGATGTATATGTAGATGTGTCCATTGCTATTTGTTCTACAGTTTTTTCAAGAAATTCTGAAGTGTGATACCCCATGACTCGAAAACTCCTACTAATCTGGCTGTTGCTATTGTCTTGCAATAATATTAAACATAATTTCATTAGTCAAATTAACATCAGCAAAATTTGCAAGTGCTGACATAGAGTCCTTTGATTCAGTTATTGATTTATTTATTCTTGTTTTCTATGGATTCTTGACATGAGTGTATTGCTGGCATGTAGAATGTGTCAGATCATTAGAGTGATAACCATGTATAAAATTTCATAAAACTTACAGTTTAAATCAGACAGATGGATGAAAACTGAAGTCCAAGTGCTCAGATACTAATGAAGATAGTTGTGGCAACAACAGTAACATAAAAAATTATAAGGCTTACACTCTACTTATATATATATAATTCTAAGGCCTTCTGGCTCATTTACGATGGCAAGTCATCGATAAAGCTTAAGAATAGTAAGGGACCAAGCACTGAGCCTTGTAGTACTCCATATTCCACTTTTCTCCAGTCAGAGCATGTGTCATCTAGATATAACTCATGTCACATGCCTAATTAACCATTTCATTGTATTCTCAGCCTTTCTAAGCACAATTTTGTGATTACACAGTCAAATGATTTACACCGGTCAGAAAAGATTCCAACTGGCGACATTTTATTGTTTATGGATTCACGGACATGGTTAACAAATGAGAAAATCGTCAGTTCTGTTGGAATACCCTTTTGTAATTCAAAACGATTTTTATTGAGGATATTATATTTATTAAGATGGTCCATAATCCATGTGTTCATAAGCTTCTCCAGGATTTCAGGAAGACTTGATAGCAACGAAATTTTCTGGTAGTTGGAAACCTTGGTGTATTACGTTTTTTTGAAAAGTGGATTGACAGTTGCAAATTTTCGTCTATTAGGGACAGTACAATGATTTGGAGGCTCATTAAATATATGATTGACAACTTTAAGAATGAATATGTAGCAGTGCTTCAGTTAGTGACCGTTCTTGAGACCTGTAGACTATAGAAGTAATTTCTTGTGTGTGTTGAGCATAATCGATAATATTATTGGATACTTAAATGCAAAGCTGTAATTTGTGAAAAGAATAGACTTTATCACAGAAATTAGTAGTACTATCGAAACTGTTGGCAGCTGGATTTCCTTACAAAATGTAGACTATTATTTTTTACTTTTGCACACAATTACAACTACAGGTAAAGCAAAGAACATATTTATCTATTCAAAAAGATAGTTCATGCAACTGAAGAATTTTGACAGGAAAGATGCTGAAATATTTGCTCCTTTCATGCAATGCAAAGCCTTCTTAAATGAAAAACTTAAATTTTTGACATAACTTAGGGTTTGGTACTTCTACAAGATCAGAGAAAAATACGCCAAATGCTTATATTAGTTGTATTTTGAAATGGTCACATATCATGATAAAAGTGTAAAAAGTAATGCACACAAAAGCCAAAACAAGTGACAGAAACATGGAAGAAGATCTGATAATGAAACTGTCGAGTCTCCAGAATATTGGCAAAACTGTTGAAAAGATTAAGAAAATCCCATCTGATGAACAAACAATAACGAGAAGGAATTAGCGGAAAATTAACAATGTTTACAGGTACTTGATTGGATGCATTAATGTTGCATTATCTATTCGAGAAAACCCGTTTCTTTATTAGTATTTTCAAACTGAGTGTAACATTTTTTTTTTGTAATGACATATCTAGATAATATTGTATGCTATTCCTGAAATGCTAGGACTGTGTGTTGCATAAGTAACAAAACTTGTATCCCACCTATTAGCTGTGTGTGTTCTTCTAAGACAGCGGTATAGCTCCAAGAGACCTCATGAGGCTAGAATCTGTCACTATGGTGTTCCTCCTAGTAACGCAGAATTGAACTGAACTACTGAACTGCATGGAATGGCTATAAATGATGAGTCAAAGACAGCAAATATATTTAATAATAATTTCTTAAATACAGGGCATAGTATAGGGACAAGCGTTCAGGAGAAAAATAACAGCATTTGGTTGAAAACACAGCTGTCATAGAGTTCAGTCATATGAAAGTATCAACACCTACTCCTTCTGAAACTAAGAAAATTATATATTCCTTCAGAAAAAAAAACTCAACTGGTTTTGATGATTTTTCCAAAAGAGTACTAAAGATTTGTTCCCATATAATAAGCCCTGTCTTATCTGAAATATATTATGCATAACGAACTCCAGGTAGTTTTCCAGAGAGACTGAAATATGCCGTTGTCAAACCCTTCCTTAAGAATGATGATAGATGTCAATAACTAACGATCTGTTTCACTGCTGACATCATTATCCAAAATTATTGAGAAAGTGGTGTATCCCAGAGTAGTGTCCCACCTGAGCAATAATAATATCCCCAGCAAATCACAATTTGGATTTCAGAAAATGCCTCTACTGAGAATGCCATTTACATGTTTATTCACCAAATGTTACAAGCATTAAATAATAAAATAGCACCACTTGGTAGTTGACTATAAGAATCAGAATGTTCTTCTAGATAAACTGAAGTTTTATGGGACTGATAGTATATTCAACAAGTGGATAATGACATATGTAACCAAAACAGTCAGAAAGTTGAACTTAGTAAGTTAACGAATGTAGTCCCAGAACATTGCTCTGACAGGGGAGAAATCACATATGGGATTCTCCAAGCCTCAATCTTAGATCCACTATTGTTCCTCGCGTATGTAAACGATCTTCCATCTAATATATAACAGACCGATGATACCAGTATTGTAATTAACCCAAAGATATGTAGAGAAACAGAGGAAAAAGTAAACAATGTTCCTGAAAGTATCATTGACTAGTTTTCAGCAGATGGTCTCACCCTCAATTTTGAAAAGACACAACATATTCAGTTGTCTACAGCTAAGGTTACTACATCAATATAAGTGTAACATATGGTGAAGAAATAATAAACTGCAGGGAAACTTCAAAATTCTTAGGTGTCCATATCAATGAGAATTTAAACTGGAAAAAGCAATTTTGGAACTCCTAAAACACCTTAGATCAGCTACATTTGCACACAGAATCATTGCAAATCTTGGGGAGAGACAAATCAGTAAGTTTACATGTTTTGCGCATTTTCATTCAATAATATCACTGTAACTCATCTTTAAGAAGGATAGTCTTCATTGCCCAGAAATGTGCCATAAGAGAAATATGTGGTGCACACCTGTGATCATCTTGCAGAGATGTGATTAAGGAGTTGGGTATTCTGATTACTGCTTCACAGTATATTTATTTCCTCATTAACTTTATTATAAATAATCAGTTGCAGTTCACAAGGAACAATGATGTACATACACTGAAGAGCCAAAGAAGCTGGTACACCTGCTAATATTGTGTAGGGTCCACACAGGCACGCTGGTGTGCCACAACACACGGCATGCAATCGGATAAGTCTGAAGTAGTGCTGGAGGGAATTGACACCATGTATCCTCCAGGGCTGTCGATAAATCCGCAAGAGTACAAGGGGGTGGCAATCTCTTCTGAACAGAACACTGCAAGGCATCCCATACATGCTCAATAATGTTCATGTCTGAGAAGCTTGGTGGCCAGCAGAAGTGTTAAAACTCAGAAGGGTGTTCATGTTGTCACTCTGTGTTCCTGTTGTCACTCTGTAGCAATCCTGGACGTGTGGTGTGTCTCATTGTTCTGCTGGAATTGCCCAAGTCTGTCGGAATGTACAATTGACATGAATGGATGCAGGTGATGAGACAGGATACTTACATATATGTCACCTGTCAGAGTCATACCTAGACTTGTCAGGGGTCCCACATCACTCTAACAGCATACGCCCCACACCATTACAGAGCCTCCACCAGCTTGAACAGTCACCTGCTGACACGCAGGGTCCATGGATTCATGAGGTTGTGTCCATGCATATATACATCCACCCACCCAATGCTATTTTAAAAGCAACTCGTCCGAACTAGCAATGCGTTTTCAGTCATCAGTGTTGATGGGCCCAGGCGAGGTGTAAAGCAATGTGTCGTTCAGTCATCAAGAGTACATGAGTGGGCTTTTGGCTCTCATTGAATGGTTTACATGCTCACTGTTTTTGATGGCTCAGCATTGAAGTCTTCTGTCACATTGAACGATTCTCTTCAGTCATCGTTAGTCCTGTTCTTGCAGGATCTTTTCCCAGTTGCAGTGATGTTAGAGATTCGATGTTCCACTGGATCCCTGATATTCACTCTTGAAATCATCATACGAGAAAATCCCAACTTCATTGCTAACTTGGAGGTGCTGTGTCCCATTGCTTGTGCACTGACTATAACTCCACATTCAGACTCACTTAAAATTTGATAACCTGCCACTGCAGCAGTAGTAACTGATCTAACCACTGTGCCAGACACTTGTTGCCTTATATAGGTATTGCCGACCACAGCTCCGTATTCAGCTTGTTTACATATTTCTCTATTTGAATACACGTGCCTATACCAGTTTCTTTGATGCATCAGTGTAATTACAATGTCAGAAGAAAAAATGGCATTAATTAGTCCACATAAAGCTTGTCTTCAGCCCAAAAGGTGTGCATAATGCAGCAACTAAAATTTCTGATAACTTACCCAGGGATATAAAATGTCTGATTGACAGCAAAGTAAAATTTGAAAATAAACAGAGAAAATCTCTCCTTCACAGCTCCTATTCTGTAGAAGAATTTGTTGCACTCTGTGTTCATTAACAACTCAGTTTGACATAATTTTTACTCACTCTGTGAAACTTGAATTGCAGTGACTATGGAGTAACTACCTTCTTTTTTTTAGTTCCAAAGATTAATAATGCTATTATACCAACATTATCACAGCAACACTTTACGTATCCATAGAAGTACAAACAGTACTTTGTCATGTTCCCATATCACACATTTCTCAGAAGCATAGTCATTTTACTTCAACTAATCTTGCTGGAAATCGAATTTCACGACCAGGTCTTGTTGTTCTTCTTGGTTTTTCATCATCTGTAGAGTGTGGTTGTTGGTACTGGGCTGATGGTTCCACTGAAATGTCTTAAGGTGTTTACTAATCGATCAGTGGAGATATTCTGTATCTGGTCACTCATTTAAAGTCCAAAAACTTTTGGGTTCCGTTCAGTCACTTCATATGGACCTTCATATGGCGACTCTAATGTCTTCCTCAATTGTTCCATCCTTACAAACACACATGGTGAATTGCTGAGGTCCCTGCAAATGAATGGCGTCCCTTTTGCTTTGTAGGAATATTGTACAGATTTCAGATGAATCACAAACTGTTTCAGTTGTAACGCAAATTGAGATAAGTGGCCACCTCTTTTTGTGCCATACCTGATATCCTGATGGGAGAGCCATAAACCATTTTTGCAAATGTAGCATTAACATTTTCTCCAATGGAGCACTGACCAAGAAGGCTTACAGATATTATTTAAGTCTGTTTAGCAGTTATATGGGCATGGATGGATGTTTTAAGTGTCCAATAGAAACATTTCAGTTTTTCCATTTGACTGAGCGTGATATGCTGTAGTTTGAGTTGGCATACAACAGTATATTTTTGATAGTGCTTGGAACAGCACAGAGTTTAACGGTCTTCCACAGTCGGTCCGTATTTGGTATGACATTCCAAATCTTGTGATGCAGCAATTGAAAAATGTTTGTGCTAGTACTTCCACTTGTTTGCTGGAAAAGGTACTACTCCTGTCCAGTTCGTAATTCTACTGATGCATGTTAACCAATAGGTATATTCTTCAGGAGACGGTATTGGTCCTGTCAAGTCAAGATGAATCGTTTTGAAGCGTTTATCATTACTAGGAAAGTGTCCTAACGGTGCTTGGATGTGCCATGATACTTTATTTTTCTTACAAGCAGTACATGTTTTCACCCAATTTTGGACACCTTTTCTATATTGATCCATACAAACCTTATTTGTTTGTGATCATGTTTACAGCTGTCTTAATGCTTAGATGATCCAAATCGTGACAGTGTGGGAAAATGGGATGTCTAAATGCTTCAGGAATATAAAGGGTGAGTAATTTATGTTGATACATCATACCGCAATTGTTTTCCTCCCTGCATCAAATAGTATTTTAATTTAAGTGATGTATGATGGGTGGACTGTAGGTGATGGAGCTCTTTGTCATTTTCTCATGCTTGAACTAAATCTTCATAGTTAGTTGGAACTAATTTTTCAAGCATTGATGTGCTATCAGCGAAAACATTTTCTTTACCAGATATATGTCACAGAATTGTAGTAAATTAGGAAACATACTGGTGATAATGTAATTCGATTGACGTTGCTTTCTCATGCTTTTGCTTGAATCCGTACATCAGAGGAGCATGGTCAGTGTAGGCCCAAATAATTAAATCTCTTCCTTCCAACAGATACTTGAAACAATTGACAGTCATGTCTATACTAAGCAGCTCTCTGTCATTAGTGGAATACTTCTTCTGTGCCACTGTGAGCGTTTCTGAAAAATATCCAATCGGCTTCCGCTGTTTATCTTTCCACTTTTCCAATTCTTCAGTTCTAAAGAGATCTTGGACTAACATGGACTACGGTGTTGATGGAATGGACTGAACTGATGCAATCTGAACCTGCTCAACAGAGTGCCTTTCGACCATACAATCAGCCATTTGAATAATTTAATCCAGTGTTTGGTCAGATATAACTAAAATACTTCGAATTCTACTGGGAAGTTTGTTAAGTCAAAGTGTTTTCAATATCTTGCCCGATACATTAGTGCCAGCATAGCCCCACATTTTTCTTAATAATTGCCTAGGCTTTGTATCACCCAGTTCCAAACAACTCCGAAGCTTATTCGCACTGTTTACTTTATTTAAATATGGTCAATAGTCGATATTTTGCAAGAAAATATTTACTGTTCTCGTAACTTGTAACTACATCTCATACATTTCCAACAAATTTTGGCTCTAGGTGAGCGAACAATCAGTTATATTTAGTCGCCTGTGCTGCCATAGGAACGATCGTAAATTGGGCTTCCGTTTGACAAAACCAGATGTCTGGCTCCGCCGCCCAAAATGGCAGTAGCTTAACGCGTATTTTATTGATTCCCAGCTTACATTCAGGATTATTCCATTCGTGTCCATTTGCTGGTGATATTTTGCTATTTTTTCAAACACAGTGTGTGATTAAAGTTTAAAAAATTTCATGGCAAATTGCCATGCAAATGTCGTAGTCTTGCGGATCACGTCGGGGTCACCAATTTGTTGCACTCTGTGTTCGTTACGGATTCAATTTAATTTAGATTTTTCCGTTTATTTTATTTCTTATCGCTCACACAACGAAAGTTGAATTGCAATAACCATGGAGTACCTACTTCTCTTGTTGTTAAATTCGTAAGAATAATAAGCTACTATGCCAACATTATTACAGCAACACTTTACAAACACATACTAATAGTACTTTATCATGTTCCTACAAATTTCTGTTACTGTAATATGTAAAAGGTGGTGGGTAGAATTACGTCGCATCTGCACATTAAAAAAAATCCAGCATTTAGCCAAATTTAAAAATTAATTTGTGATGTGTATTTAAAAATTACTCATTGCACATAATTACGATTTATCATGGGCAAATGAACTATGGAACATGAAGCAAACTAAATAAGCGTGGCGAATATGGGGAATAGATGAAGGACAACATTTCTATCGTTTCAGACAATCATTATTGCTATGTTTGGACTAAATAATTTCATTTTCAGTGTTAATCACATTTGTGTTTTGGGATAATTGGTTTCCATCGTTTCAAATGGTCAACCGCAGGTCAGTGTGTCCTGTTGTGACGATAGAAAACGGTTATTTAAAAACATAAATTTAATTATCCGTCAAAGTATAAAATAATAACTATTTTAACAGGTAACACAGCCTAAATTGTACAAGGAAGTCCACATGTTAACACTTAAGAGAATACTGGTAACTTCTATAAGAAAATCTATACTTTGCCTGAAGTAAAATTGCCCGGTAGACACAGTTTACGCTATTGTCCTCCGACAGCATTAGTCGTTCGAATTAACTAATGAGCGAAAACTTTTTGGCGCATGCGATTATTACCTAATATTCTATTTTTGAACTAATAGTCGTATGAAAGTATAGCGACATTTGCTTAGTTATTCATTTTGAGCATGCTGATGGTGTTCGGCAGCTCCGTGCCTGAGACTTCCTGTACACAGACGCTTTTACGGGCTGTGTATTATCACTCAGTAACAGCTGTAGTATACATAAAAAGACTCAATAAGCTTATAAGTGTAACTTATCGCAACAATGCCGCAAATGGTGTACCTTTGGTTATTACTGTTCATAACGAAAGCTCTGTGTAACAAAGTCAGTGATTACTGTGCCGAAGGAAATTTTGTTACCGGTAGAATGCAGCAGTTTCGGTCCAGTATGTTTGTAAACTGGGATTTTGTCTGAAAACTTTTCACGTGCAAAGCTAAATTGGACAACTGTATATTATGAGTGTGCAATATGAGAACTGAAAGAAGTTCATTTCAACTCAAATGAACAGCTAGTGCAAATGATATTACTTGTAGCTGTAGATTTTAGGGTTAGGATCGGAACATTCTTTGCGGGCAGCTGATGGCCGTCCGAAGGAGGAGCAGAGCAGACAGCCGTAAGGTAGGACGTAAAATGTGTCTCCGAAACAAGTGTGAAAATGTATATATTGACAGGAGTGACTGTGGAAAGCGCTGTGGTGGGATCAGTGAACGATACATGTTTACACTGTTGTGGAAGGAAACGCCAAGCATAGCCGCGATTCTCAGAGCGCTATTCAAAATAGGAGCACCACTTGTCAGAATGCAGTTGTTGTGATTATTGCTTGTTCGTAATGAATTACTGTTTGACAATACTTGGATCAGCCGTCGTCACTAATGTCATTGTTGCTTGGTTGTGTTGTGTATCAAAGAAATTTTGGGTACTTAAATATTGGTTGGGATGTTTTGTTTGGGATTGCCCTACTTAAATTTGTAAAACATAATGATTTGTGGATTTTTGCTGTAGAAATACAGGAGGCAAAGAATATTTACCGTTTGGTCCTGAGCCTCCTAAGTCCATACCTGACGGAATAATAATGCAGCAATAATGTTATGCATCTCCAAGGAGTTACTCGCCTGTCAGGTAAAATAATAACTGCGTTTGGCTATATCGGTCATAAATCAATTCAGAAAACTGTTTACACTACAGTAATAGATTTTGCAATTATTGTATTTTTGAGATTTGTGTTTTACTGACATTCGTTGAATGTACATGTCGTTTATGGGGATCCTTCAAAGTTTGGTTGCAATAAATTTATTCTAAAAGAGCAGATTTTTATTATTGCAACTACTTGGACTTCGCACTTGTGTTTGAACTTGATTTTAACAGTGATATTTTGTTTTCCCTTCTGCAGGGTTGTGATCGACCAAGATCAAATTTCTATGTTTCTGGATCTGTTACATTTCTGGTCACCTGAATGTTCATAAAACGAGTTGGTAATGATGCAAAGCCTGGAGGCTACATGTGAGGAAGCAAATGTAAGTTGACGTGAGAATAAAAAAATATTCGTTGCTGTACTACCTGGTTATGATTGTAATTTTTTTCGTACATAGGCCTACTGTTAAGTATTCCTTGAAAAGTGAAATTGATTTGAATTTCTATTGAGTTATACTGTTAAGCATTAGTATTGTAAGAGATTGTAAAGTAAAGCGTTGAAATGAGCAGTTTTAGGCGAAAGATTTGACATTGTTACAGGCCTGCAGGACAAATACATAGCAGACGTAGTTGGCTGTGTAAGTGAAACTTAAGGAGAGAAGTTTATTTCACGTTTAAAATAATATCAAAGTAAATGTGAGCATTACTTAGTGTGTATGTGATCAATAGTAGTGCTTGGGGTTGGTACACGTATCAAATGGTGCTGTAAAGTTTTGTCAGCATCCATGAAGAAGTATACTTCTAAAAGCCATAAGTTTAATTTTATGAAATCATTTTATGACGTTTGTCAAATTTTTATGTTTATATGTCAGTGGCCTTCAGTTGATGATTAGGAGCCTATATGACTTTTATGTTTCTGGTAAAGTAATTATACCACTGTAAAATCAAAGGCTGTGCTCATATTGAATAGTTGAACTAGTCTCAATTCAGTTGGTGTCTAAAATGCAACTGTTCTCACAGCGACTATTGCAGATAGCAAATAACGCTCCTCAGACTGTGCCTCGAACTCAAAACAACAGTGGAAAGGCTTTTTTCTCAATCCATGACAAGCTGAGAGAAATCTATGAAGAAGAGTGTGCAAACGACTTGCAGCAACAGAACAAGGTAAAAATTTAGTGTGGGATTCTTTCTTGGTTTTATACTTGTGTTTTGTCTTAAGTTTAAAGTAAAGTGTAAGAATTTGTAGATGTTTTTGTGCGTCAGTTTGGTATAGGCTATAGGGCTATCTGTGTATGATTTTCAGTCATTGTATAAAGAATTAATGTTGTCTTCTGAATAATGGTGCATCTTACATATGAGTGTTTGAATACTTATTTGTCAGAATAAGAAATACCTATGGATATTGTGTTATACGGTTCTTGGCTGTCATGTAGGCTAGTGACTTGTCAGCCTAAGTTTCCCCAACTACAAGGCTAACTGTTGCTGAAAATTAAAGTAAATACAGATCCCATTTTATAATTTCCACTTGAATACTGCTCTAAAATTAATCATGTTGTTAATTATATTATAGTGCAATAACTTGTGTCTATGACAATCAAAGCTGTAAAATAGATGCTTAAGGAGCTCTTCAACAGAAATGAGTACGAGTATGAAAAAAAATTCCTCTTGTTGTGGGTGGATGTCACTGATTTACTACAGCAAAAATAAACTGGTATTATCTGTATGATTGGAGTTGAACTGGCAAAATTGAGGCCAGAGTGAGAAAAGATGAGGGAATAAAGGTCTGAATGCTGTAGTTTTCAGAAAAGCGTGCTTAGAAAAAAATGGAGGTGTGTTCTGGCTCCCTTATCCTTCTCTCCATTGGATTTCTCTCCCTTCCTCCTCTTGTTAGTATGGGGTTTTTTGCCAAAAATCGGATTTCATTGTCAAGTTTCAACTGTAATGGGTGTGGCAATCAACATGTACCATTTATTCCTGTTGTAAATAGTCCAATCCTTTCTTGTGTGGTAACTCTTTATCACATTCTGTGGCGACATTAAGTAGGTTTATGTTTATCTTATCGCTCAGTATTTTCTCTCTGTTTTTGCTTATTTTTATCTTTGTCATAATTCGTCTCCTTTTCATTATTTTTGTATTCTTTTATTTGATTTTCAACTGCTAGTAAGGGGTTGCTATTCATTTCATTTTTACTTAATCACATCTCACTCATATGTTGCATTTTGCCTGCTTATTTATGTGTGAATCATAATTGTTGTCACATTTTCTTTCCACATGTCTGAAGCATAAGCATGTAGTTACAATTGGTTAATACTGAGATGGTCTATATGTGTTAACAATTTATGTTGTATATCTCATTTTATGGACAGTTATATTGTTCCTTGAGAACGTCATTTTATCTGGCTGTGTGTTTGTCCTCCACTTGCTAGAGTGAAGTGTTAACAGACTGCAAATAATTTTCATTTGATGAGAGTCTTCAGTTTCTCCTCCTGCTTTTCTCCCTGTGATTGGGTGCTCTGTTTGCTTTCAGCATCCAGCACCCTTACCCCCACTCCTCCTCCTTGGGCACATTGGCTTAGAATAGGGCTGTTTTTCTCCTCAAGACATCAGTCATGATGTGCTGTTGTTCTGTTGATTATATTTTTACTTCCTATTGTACTTTCACTTTGCATTAGTAGTATATCTGCTTTTACAGGTTTTAATGCCTTTACAGTTTGGTCACAATTCATAATAACAGTTTAGGGCCTAGCACACAACCATATGTTAGACTGTTCTTCCAACTACCTCCTCTTTACTTCAGATTTATAGCTATTGCTTTGATTCATATTATCAGTGCACATTTCAGAGGCACATTGATGTTATCAACACAGTTACTATTAGTTGTGTTCTTTCTTTATTATTATTAAAAATCATAGTAATTTCTTCATGAAACAGAATATGAGGCATTAAAAATATAGCTTTATTCCTCCACCAGCATAATTTTCTAGTTGCTCTGCAGTGTGGTCTCTCTCTCTCTCTCTCTCTCTCTCTCTCTCTCTCTCTCTCTCTCTCTCTCTGTCTGTGTGTGTGTGTGTGTGTGTGTGTGTGTGTGTGTGGGTGGGTAGGTGGGGAGGGGGGGGGGGGGCGCACACATGCATGCAGTGTACTAAGCTGCAAAGCTCAGTGTATTGCTGAACAGCTAAATAATACCTGTATGTTAGTGTGGTGTATAACTTCTGCATTGGGTTTTAACAGCCATTGTGGAAGATTTTATTCACCATGTGGAATTTTGGCTGTGGTTGCCTGACCTCTAGAATAGTATATTAGTATGTGTAAACATTCTGGTGAAGTCACTTTTGTGAACTTGATTCTGTGTTCTCATCTTCCAGCACCTCAAATCCTGCTCCTTTCTACTGGAAAAACTTGTTGCAAAGGAACAGCTTAATACGCTTATCATTAATCTCTATCCTGGCAATAAGGGATATTCTGTTGCTCTCCGAATTCATCCTAAAACTGCAGGTGAGATGTAAATTTGTGTTTTTTTTATGCTATGTTTTACTAGATTATTGGTGCTTATGAAATGCCCCATCCATTGTTATTGTACAGAACAGTTGTTATGTAAATGAAAGTAGTAAACAGCTGCTCAGCAATGACGTTTTTTGTATTTGTATTATATTTCGTGATATCTTGGCACAAATACAAAGAATGAGATTTTGTGGTAATTATACTTCTGTTTTAAGGGGCTTCACTTGGACCCTAACTGTTATAAGCTTAATTTATCATTTTAAGGATAACATTAATCTGTTTGGGTGATTAAACATCATTGTGTGTGTACCAACTTTATGAGCAAGATATGTACAGGTGAATTGTCAAGTCTTAATGGCAAACATATGAATTGTTAACAGAAGGTCACTAAACTTAATCGTTGTTGCGTGTTGTAATGATAGATGTGAGATACCATTGTTGCATTATAGATTTGTTGTGACACACATGAACAATCTTTGTAGATAGCACTAGAGTACGATTATTGCTGCTTGAGATGTGTGCTTCATATGTTACCTCTTTGGCAGAAATGTTTTTGCAAATTTGGAAGTAAGTCAAAATATGGGTAAATAAGACTTCTGGACATTTGCACCTATCTAGATGGAATTCAATATAATAAGTTGTTTGTTGTATTGTTAGTAACAACACTTATTTTTGAATTGGCCTTTGATCCCGCATGTTACTTAAGTGGTGACCATTTGAATTTGAATCTCTGCAGTGATACTGCCATTTTAATCCAGTGCATTGTCTTGTTTGTCTGAGAAAATTTACACAAAAAGCACAGAGCAGACCAGATCAGATGTACTTTTTGTTCCGATTGATCCGTAGTGAGGAGATCCTCCAGGATGTAGAACATGTCAGAAGAAAAAGAATACACAATACAGATCTTTACAATGAAAAAAAAATTCTAATTTACCTTCCACAGACCCTATGTGGAATGAGTCAAAAAATGTTTAAACATATTTCCATTTATGATGTAATACACAGTAAATAAAATGATCATTTTATAACACTTATTTACAATAAACACATTACTACACTGAGTTTGGGCAGAAGTCAGAATGTATCGACGCCTCTGGCATGAGTAATACCTAACAATAAAACTGTCTTCTCTTTACTGATTTCCCTACATTCTTACTTTTCAATCTGCTGCTGAAATTTCATTGTGCCCTGCCTACATCTGCATCTGCTTACCACTCATAGGTTTCTAACTGAAGCAACAGGTCAAACTTATTTTTCACATTCATCACAAAGCTGTCAGATGTAGTTCTAAGCACGTACATCCGAATTGCCACTTCCCACATATTTTTACCTTGTACCCTCTAACCTGTCCAAATCTTTCTTAGCCTTGTCTAATTCAGCCTGAAGAGCAGAAATGCCCTCTTCCTGCTCCACTATTTTTATGTCTCTACTAAATATGCTACAAACCCACTGAAGAGCCTCATTTACTTCCCATGTTCCCACACCACTACGGTCACCCACATGAAAAAACTACGACACCCATCACACCAAATCCCAGACCTAATGATTCGATGGCAAGTCAGGCACTTTTCACTAATGATTACTATAATACTTTAATAAGAATAATTCATTTAAATTATTGATAAACAAGAAAACAAGTTTACAAAAAATCAGGCTTGTATGCTGCTCTTTGTAAACTAAATACGTATAGGCTACTAGTGCAAAGTTTCCGAATCAACAACTTAAATTTAACTACTTTATGGAAATATGGGCTAAAATAATGAACAAGTATGCTCTGACTAAAGTGGTGGGAAGAGAAAAGAATTGTATGAGATTCCCTAGGTTTACTGCGTCAAAGATGTTGTTGTTGTTGTGGTCTTCAGTCCTGAGAGTGGTTTGATGCAGCTCTCCATGCTAATCTGTTGTTGTTGTTGTGGTCTTCAGTCCTGAGACTGGTTTGATGCAGCTCTCCATGCTAATCTATCCTGTGCAAGCTTCATCATCTCCCAGAACCTACTGCAACCTACATCCTTCTGAATCTGCTTAGTGTATTCATCTCTTGATCTCCCTCTACGATTTTTACCCTCCACGCTGCCCTCCAATACTAAATTGGTGATCCCTTGATGCCTCAGGACATGTCCTACCAACCGATCCCTTCTTCTAGTCAAGTTGTGCCACAAACTTCTCTTCTCCCCAATCCTATTAAATACCTCCTCATTAGTTACGTGATCTACCCACCTAATCTTCAACATTCTTCTGTAGCATCACATTTCGAAAGCTTCTATTCTCTTCTTGTCCAAACTATTTATTGTCCAAGTTTCACTTCCATACATGGCTACACTCCATACAAATACTTTCAGAAACGACTTCCTGACACTTAAATCTATACTCGATGTTAACAAATTTCTCTTCTTCAGAAACGCTTTCCTTGCCAATGCCAGTCTACATTTTATATCCTCTCTACTTCGACGATTATCAGTTATTTTGCTCCCCAAATAGCAAAACTCCTTTACTACTTTAAGTGTCTCACTTGCTAATCTACTTCCCTCAGCATCACCCGACTTAATTCGATTACATTCCTTTATCCTTGTTTTGCATTTGTTGATGTTCATCTTATATCCTCCTTTCAAGACACTGTCCATTCCGTTCAACTGCTCTTCCAAGTCCTTTGCTGTCTCTGACAGAATTACAATGTCATCGGCGAACCTCAAAGTTTTTATTTCTTTTCCCTGGATTTTAATACCTACTCGAAATTTTTCTTTTGTTTCCTTTACTGCTTGCTCAATATACAGATTGAATAACATCGGGGAGAGGCTACAACCCTATCTCACTCCCTTCCCAACCACTGCTTCCCTTTCATGCCCCTCGACTCTTATAACTGCCATCTGGTTTCTGTACAAGTTGTAAATAGCCTTTCGCTCCCTGTATTTTACCCCTGCCACCTTTAGAATTTGAAAAAGAGTATTCCAGTCAACATTGTCAAAAGCTTTCTCTAAGTCTACAAATGCTAGAAACGTAAGTTTGCCTTTCCTTAATCTTTCTTCTAAGATAAGTCGTAAGGTCAGTATTGCCTCATGTGTTCCAACATTTCTACGGAATCCAAATTGATCTTCCCCGAGGTTGGCATCTACCAGTTTTTCCATTCGTCTGTAAACAATGCGTGTTAGTATTTTGCAGCCGTGACTTATTTAAACTGATAGTTTGGTAATTTTCACATCTGTCAACACCTGCTTTCTTTGGGATTGGAATTATTATATTCTTCTTGAAGTCTGAGGGTATTTCGCCTGTCTCGAACATCTTGCTCACCAGATGGTAGAGTTTTGTCAGGACTGGCTCTCCCAAGACCGTCAGTAGTTCTAATGGAATGTTGTCTACTCCCGGGGCCTTGTTTCAACTCAGGTCAAACTCTTCATGCAGTATTGTATCTCCCATTTCATCTTCATCTACATCCTCTTCCCTTTCCATAATATTGTCCTCAAGTACATCACCCTTGTATAGACCCTCTATATACTCCTTCCATCTTTCTGCTTTCCCCTCTTTGCTTAGCACTGGGTTTCCATCTGAGCTCTTGATATTCATACAAGTGGCTCTCTTTTCTCCAAAGGTCTCTTTAATTTTCCTGTAGGCTGTATCTATCTTACCCCTACTGAGATAAGCCTTTACATCCTTACATTTGTCCTCTAGCCATGCCTGCTTAGCCATTTTGCACTTCCTGTCGATCTCATTTTTGAGACGTTTGTATTCGTTTTTGCCTGCTTCATTTACTGCGTTTTTATATTTTCTCCTTTCATCAATTAAATTCAATATTTCTTCTGTTACCCAAGGATTTCTACTAGCCCTCATCTTTTTACCTACTTGATCTTCTGCTGCCTTCACTACTTCATCCCTCAGAGCTACCGTGCTCTCCCTGAAACTCTGTACAACCTCTTGTTTAGTCAGTTTATCCAGGTCCCACCTCCTTAAATTCCTACCTTTTTGCAGTTTCTTCAGTTTTAATCTACAGTTCATAACCAATAGATTGTGGGCGGAGTCCACATCTGCCCCTGGAAATGTCCTACAATTTGAAACCTGGTTCCTAAATCTCTGCCTTACCAATATATAATCTATCTGATACCTTCTAGTATCTCCAGGATTCTTCCATGTATACAACCTTCTTTTATGATTCTTGAACCAAGTGTTAGCTATGATTAAGTTATGCTCTGTGCAAAATTCTAACAGACGGCTTCCTCTTTCATTTCTTAGCCTCAATCCATATTCCCCTACTATGTTTCCTTCTCTCCCTTTTCCTACTGTCGAATTCCAGTCACCCATGACTATTAAATTTTCGTCTCCCTTCACTACCTGAATAATTTCTTTTATCTCATCATACATTTGTTCAATTTCTTCATCATCTGCAGAGCTAGTTGGCATATAAACTTGTACTACTGTAGTGGGAGTGGGCTTCGTGTCTATCTTTGCTACTATAATACGTTCACTATGCTGTTTGTAGTAGCTTACCCGCACTCCTATTTTTTTATTCATTATTAAACCTACTCTTGCATTACCCCTATTTGATTTTGTATTTATAACCCTGTATTCACCTGACCAGAAGTCTTGTTCCTCCTGCCACCGAACTTCACTAATTCCCACTATATCTAACTTTAACCTATCCATTTCCCTTTTTAAATTTTCTAACCTACCTGCCCGATTAAGGGATCTGACATTCTACACTCCGATCCGTAGAATGCCAGTTTTCTTTCTCCTGATAACTACATCCTCTTGAGTAGTTCCCGCCCGGAGATCCTAATGGGGGACTATTTTACCTCCGGAATATTTTACCCAAGAGGATGCCATCATCATTTAACCATATAGTAAAGCTGCATGCCCTTGGGAAAAATTACGGCTGTAGTTTCCCCTTGCTTTCAGCCGTTTGCAGTACCAAAACAGCAAGGCCGTTTTGGTTAATGTTACAAGGCCAGATCAGTCAATCATCCAGATTGTTGCCCTTGCAACTACTGAAAAGCCTGATGCCCCTCTTCAGGAACCACATGTTTGTCTGGCCTCTCAACAGATACCCCTCCGTTGTGGTTGCACCTATGGTACGGCTATCTGTATCGTTGAGGCACACAAGCCTCCCCACCAACGGGAAGGTCGATGGTTCATGGGGAGAGGTTAGTCTGAGCGAGTCACTTAAAACAGTCAAACGAGTGTCCTCACTTCTTGGATAATATAAGCCAGAAGAGATTGCTTCCTATGGTGTTTTGAAGATTTTCTTCACAGCGTTCAAGCATTTCTGATTTTTTGAGATGATGACTAGCATTGTGTATTGCAAAAGTGATTTCAGGTCTAGTTGCCACTGGTTGATAGTGCTAGCTTATAGTAGATTGATGGTATAGAGCATTGAGACCCAGCTCAGAGTACACTTGTCCATGATAAGCAGGTAGTGCCACAACATTGCTGTTCTCCGTGTTGTACTGTTTCAGCACACCCTCTGGTATGCCTCTTGATTGAAGAAAGTAGAGCCACCTCGAAACTGCTCTGTTTGCAAACCTAGATAATGACTAGCGTTGCTCTTAGTTATAGCATATTCCTGCTCCAAATTATTGACCAACATATTAATTACTTCTCTAGACTCTTGATACAACCAGACCATCATCAGTATGAAGAGCTAGGATGGTCAAGAGTCTACCCTTGTCATTTACAAAAATGCATGGCTCTGCCTTGTTTCTATTAGGCCAATTTTATTTAGCTCACTGATGAATAATTGATTCCATAATCTAGATGCTTGTTTGACTCAATAAATACTATTCGTCAGCTTTTATACCCTTTTGGTACCATCCTCAAAGCCCTTTGCTCGGTATCAGTTTCACCATGTAACAATGCAGTTTTAACATCCGACTGCCTGATGTTGAAGGCCTTGGGTGCTGTGATGGATAACCTTTTCTTTTGCAGTCAAATCTTGCCACTGGATTGTAGATTTCATTGTGGTCTGTTCCACACCTCTGTCAATATCCGCTAGCAATGAGTCGAGCTTTAAATCTATCCTCAGTTCTGTTTCTTTCTTCACTTTGCATCCAACCTGTTGTCGAGTATTTCTTTGTTTTCTGGGGTTTCAGTCGGGATGCAAATTTCATCAAGAATAAGTACATGTATTACTTCTTGCACGGCCTGCTTCCATTTTTCTCATTTGTCACTATCTATTGCATCTTAGTGTGAGACAGGTTGATAACAGTGCGTCAGACACACAGAGATTAGAGTAATGGTTTCTTTCAGATTTCTCCTTTATGTTGTAAGCTTCTTCCTATTTGAGTCACTGATTCTGTGGAGACTTCATTGACGTCTGTTTTGTAACATTGATTTCAGAGTAAAGTTTGTCTTCAGGTGATTTCATTGCCTCATCTTCTGTCTGATTCAGGGTCTCCTCTTGAGTAGGCTTTTCATCCTCAATGGTGTTAGATATTAGGATTTTTTCATCATCTTTCTCGACAGTTTTCTCAGATTGACAACCCATGTATAATTTGCCCATCAAAACATCACGCTGTATTGTATTTGAACTTTATGAGGAAACCAGATACAATATCCTTTTACATCTGTCTCATATCCAGCTAAGAGACCTTTTTCAGCTTTGGAATCCCATTTTTCCCATCTCAACCATCTCTCCAAATATCCTGAGTCTGGCCACATCATAGTCCAGTCCAGTCCAATCCAATCCATAACTTGTAAGATGTTTTTCCGTCACCACTTCTTGACAAGTTCTATTCAAAATATAAGCTACCTTGTTTATGGCTTCAGCCTATAATCATATTGGCAGCCTGCCTGCTTGTGTAAAGCATTGTCCTTTCTGTCTCCACCAAAGTTCTGTCCTTGTTCAGCTGCACTATTCTATTGGGGACTGTAGGCTACTGAGTTTTGATGCATTATCCCATGGTTCTGTCTTATTTTGTGTGCCTCTTGATTAATCAATTGTAGTCCATTGTCAGTTCTGATCATTCCATGCTCAACGTGCATATAACTGGTTTTTATGAAATATTCAAGGTGTGTGGCCACTTCTTACTTGTTTTTTAAAGCTACTTAATTTGGCAGTGGAAATAGTCACTTTTAACTAAAGAAATTACCAAGAACCACCAATTTGGACCACATATTTTTTAATCACTGTGAATCAACTCATCTGTTTTTGCTGCCTTTGAATCACTTTTTTAGAAAGATAACTTGTTAATTTTTCCCACTATTTATTCTCGCATAAGCTTTTATCTGTCTAAATTTTTTTGTTGATTCTTCAAAACTGGGGAAAGTTTTGGTGTGCAGGTCTTTTGTGCCAGGTTTTAAATCTATCTTAGTAGCCATATTTGTATGAATAATGTAGTTTTCACTCAATGAAATCTTAAACTTCATGCTACACAACTTTTCTTCACAAACTCCCTATGCAACATTTTCTCCTGTGAAGAGTCTGCATATTGTCTTACCAGATTTAAATGCTATTCCCTTGTTAAGAGCTGCCCCAAGTGAGAATAAACTGAACTGAATCCCTGGCACGTAGAAAACATTTTACAGATTTTTCTCACTTCATCTTTCTCCATCAAGGGCTACAATGTTTGTCACCTTTTCCTTGTGATGGAATGAAGCTACCATCACCATTACTAATGGAGACTTCACTCTCAAGTGGACTGCAACTTCTAAACTTCAGTTAGATTACATTTGTGATCAGTAGCACCAGAATCTAAAAACCACACATATTCATCTACATGATTGTCTGCTACTGACGAGAGAATTTTCTTATCAGGGTATCCCCTCTCGATTTACTCTTATTCTGACCTTCATCCTTTGACATAGGGTTTCTGCAGTCTTTTGCTTAATGACCAGACTTTATTACATTTGGAGCAAACACTTATGTATTCATTTGCCCTATGGCCAGGTTTATTACATTTAAAGCATTTAGCTGGTTTCCTCGAATTTTTATCTTCAGGATGAGGGTTATTGTTGTTTACCTGCCAGGAACACTTCCCTCTTCATATATTTCTGGGGATTTACAAATTTTTCTTCCTTGAACAATCTTGAGCTCCAATTCTATAGTGTTTGTTGATCAGTATGTGTTGATTCCCTCACTGTCAGAAAATGGTTGGAGCTCATTGGTAAGTCATTAACAATTTTGTGATCACTGTAGAGTTAAAAATAATTTCTCCTTGATTCCTCCAAGTTTTCTAACTGTGAAATATATGTAGCCATGTCACTTGCAATATACTTTTTATGGTTCTGTACCTGTCTGTAAAAACAGAACCCTCATAGGATTACTCCGCGGTCTGTCTGTCTGTCTGAGAATCCTTTTTCTCAGGATGGGTAGACTGTCATGTTCAAATTATGTCACATATTATGGTCTATGGTTCCTTGGAAGTGTAAAAAGTTTTAAACTTGTTAAGTCACTACTGTTAAAAGACACATCCATTAATGCTTGAAAACTCACTCATCATACATAACCTATAAGGTGCTTCCCGTTGACCTAGAATCATGAAATTTAGCAAGAAGCAATGTTTCACAGCACAAGTAAAGGACAAAAACCCGAAAATTGGTTGTTTGTAGACCTGTAACATGAAAAAATATTTTTTTCTTTGCTTTTTATCTGTCTGTGTGTTCGTCTGTCTGTTAAGACACTTTTTTCTCTGGAACAGTATCATGTATCAATTTCACATTTATCTCACATACTAAGGTCTATGGTCCCTGACAGCATAAAAATTGTGAGCTTCTAAGCCAATGCAATTGGAAGATAGGGCCATTTAAATCACATATTTTGATACTCAAAAACTCATCAAAACTTACACAGTACTTCCTGTTTACCTACAGTTACGAAATTTGGCAAGGAGCAAGACACAAGGTTTCACCGCACAAGTAAAGGGAAAAATTCGAAAATTGTTAATTTTTAGTTATATCACCTGAAAAAAATATTTTTTGTCTTTTTTATCTGTCTTTTAAGACACCTTTTTCTTAGGAACAGGGTGGTGTGTCAAGTTGAAATTTATGTCATGTTTTAATCACTACAGTCCCTGGGTAGTGTAAAACATTTAAGCTTCTAAGTCAAGGCAATCAAAATATTTGGTCATTTATTTCATATATCTTGATACTCATAAATCCGCTCATGAAAACCTACAGAGCACTTCCCGTTGACCTACAATCTTCAAATTTGGCAAATTTCACAGTAGAAGTAAAGCAAAACTTTTAAACTTTTAAATTGTAATTATATCACATGGAAAATGTTTTTTGCCATTTGAACATACGTAGCACCATCTGTCAAAAACATAATAGGTGAACGTAACTGCATGCAAATATAAAATGTAAGTTGTAGTCATGTTTTTTAAGTAAATAAAAAATGTTTTATTAACTCTTCTCTCTCTACGGACACAAACTAAAGTCCCCTGCTAGCTTCTTTTTGTATGTCCGAACTAGTCTGAGGAACTACTGTAGAGATTTTGATAACTCTTGGAATTCCCTGGACAAATATCTTGCCATTGCAAGTATCAATATTGGTACCAGGGAAAAATCATTGAGATTCTCTATTTCCAGAACAAAACTCTCTCTCTCTCTCTCTCTCACACACACACACACACACACACACTTGTCAATTTTTCATTTTACCATTGCTGCTTAGGATAGGGTAATGTATGCTTGTTTTTCTGTTCATAAAGTAGTTTGGTCAACATGATAGCTGAAGATTCACAATTTTTAGTGTGTAGCAGTGGCTTCTCCTCAATAGACCTGCTGATAATCATATGCCTGTACTACTGCAGTGTTCATGTTGTCATTATGCATTGGTATAATTCTTTGGCCTGTGACAGTATCCCAAGCTCCCTGGTACTTAAGGTTATATGTTTTCAACACCTTTGAAATTTGTAATTCTTGATATTGTACCTGGTATTCCATTTTATTTACAACACGTAAAACTTGTCACCCAGTGATTACTAGACATGAAGTGTTATTGCTAAATGGGTTCAAAACATGTCATGTAATACATACAAACACATACACATAACAAGAAGAAAAGGCTTTTTTTTATCAGTTAGTTCAATGTGTAAGACTCAGGTAGCATCTTGGTATATGCAGTTGCAAAATGAACCAAATACACATGTGAAAGTTTACAAATACAGGAGAAACAAACAAAACAAAACATGTTCAGTTGTTTATTACAATAGGAATAAAAGAGGACAAGTTGTAAGAAGTGCTACGAAAATTAAAACAAACAGTGGAAGAGAACTTTCAGTCAGCAGAAGACCTCACGTGTTCTACAAATGTGACATGTGAGCAGTTTTATATTTTGATTGATCTTTAAAAGAAACCGTGTTCATTTAAAATATTTAATTATGAGTAAAATCTTGTATCTGTTTGGTGTGATGTCTATACTGTTAAATGTAAAATTTGCTGATATTTTAAGATGAAACCTGTCATTGTTTCTGACCCTGGTCTCACAGAGGGCAGTTATTGAGACTATTAAAATTAGTTGTGAAGCAGTTGCTATAGCTTTTAAGAGAGTGAAAACAAAATTTATATCATTCTTGTAAAGTGTCAAGTATGTGGGGTTGTCATCCTCATGGCATCCAAAATGTTTTACAGCATGATGAAAAAGTGATCACTGGTAATAAATGAAATGTGCTTTAATTTTGTTCTTAATTCACAATTCAAAGGTGAACAGGCTCATTTCAGGTTGGCATTTACCCACTTCTTTTGTGGCGTTGTGAACTTAAGGTTTGTTTCCTTGTGTAGCACCTCATATTGTATATACAAACACGTTTGATACATTTTAATTTTGGTTAGACTTGTGGGCAAGTGACTAAGAAAAGTAGACTCTCTTGGAGGACAAGCCCAATTCAAAGTTGTCTTCCCTCCAGGCATCCTGATTTAGTTTTACAGTAATTTCTCAAATTACCTAATGCAAATTCTAGATTAATTACCTTGGTAAGCCCACAGTGGATTTGTTTCTCTACCCTTCTCCATCTGTGCAAGTGCTCAGTGTCTAATTAACCTTTATTTTGCAGTAACAGATCATTCTGCAGACATGATATTGTTAGAAAGTTTGTGTTATATTTCACAAGCACCTTATGCATTTCCTGTAGGAATTGTGGATTTGTTTATCAGTTACTGCTGATTTTTATGAAGAAAGAAGAGCAGTAGCGAGACTCTATGTCATTCTAAATTCCAATCTTTGACTGGTGACATTTGATGTGTAAGTTATCCATGTGTTCTTGCATGATGCATGGTGCATCACATTGTCCTTGTACTAAGTGTTGTTGTGGACATTAAAAACTTCACGTAAGTGTACATAAAATTACATTGATTTGTCTCCCAATGATTAGATCAAATAACATATTCAAGTCAGTCCATTCTGATTATGATTTGTGTGGTCTCGGCACATCGTTTCAAGCAAATTCTAGGACGGCTTCGTCGAGAAAACGTAAGCTGGTAAATCTACTGTCCTTGCCCTACCTGTGCAACTGTCTGTCTATGATGTCACAATATTAATGTGATGTTAAACTGCAGTGTTCCGTTCTCTACATTTTAGAACAAGGATGTGTATCATTTTGTGACCCCACCAAGTTACAGCTGGTTGACAGTGAACGAAAGTGGCACAAGCCAACAAACTTAAGTGATAACGTTTGAAGTTTCTCTCTGCAGGAGGCTGAAATTTGAAAATATCAATTACGTATTGATACATTTGTTGGTTTTAAGACATAATTATGCCATTTTATTTTTAATTGTTATTTGTAACAGAGATCCTGTTAGTCAGAGGTCAGCCATCTGTTATATGTACTTTTGAAAGATAACATACTTCCATAGTTTAAGGATAGTAGAAAGATAGCTCACTCATGTGTGGCAGTCAATTTCAGAAAAAAATATTTCTTTCAAACATAATAAATTCTGTTTCAGTACTTCACTATGTTTGAGTAATGAGTGGTCTGAGTAAAATAAATTCTTGTTACATTTATACTTTTCCCATAGTACATTATTGTTTGCTCGGTAGACTTGGTGCTGCATTTTTTTCATGGGAAGTCATTATTCATGTTGTAGCAACTGCAACAAGCAGCAGTCCAAGTACAAGTGCAGGGCCAAGCAGTGCAAACAACATGCCTCCTGCCACAGAGAGTGTTGTGGAGACTTCACGATGGCCGTACCATGCAGATGAGCTGCTTACTTTCATTGACAATGAGGAACTACCTGTGCATCTGGTGGATTTGCTTGAAACCACTCACTCTGATCTCTTTTATAATGGATGTATTATTGCTGAAATTCGAGATTACCGGCATGCAGTGCCTGGGCCAAATTTTGTGTGCAATACTCATCATGTGCTGCTTCGCCCTTCGAATCAGGTAAGAGCATAACGAGCAGCTTGAGAAAGATCACTTACATATATCCAGCATACAGCTATAGTTTCCTTAACTGTTTTCTTCCAGACTTGGTTAACTCTATTGCTTGTGGGATGAAGTGAAAGGCGGTATATATTTTCCTGAGTATTTGGGTTTCCACTTCATAACTAATCTCATCATGATGAAATACCTTTTTTGCTATTAATGGTCCCAAAGTTTAAGAAAATGTGTGTGTATTTGCTTGGGAACAAGCATTCCTCGAGGGATCCTGCATGTCGTGCTATTTTATTCCTCAATCTTTATTTAAAGTTTGATTATGATTGCTATTTTTAGTTTATTTGTGTATTTATTCTGTAAATGGCAGAAACCACCTATTAAAATCCTTAAAAGATTGACAATCCACAGTTGATACAGTTACAGGAAGAAACATGTAAACACATGAATTTGCAACCTCATTAAAACCATTCTGCTGCTCATTAGGGAAAATAATGTACAGTGGTCTTGGTTTCAGAAGTTTTTCAGTTGTCATTGGCAGACCAGTTGTTTCCATCATTCCTTAAATGTTCAAAACTGTGAGAAAAATCTGTTAAATCGTTCATGAACTTTGGATCAAAATTTGCTTCCATTTATTATGATTAAGATTATCCATAGGTACCTTAAATCACTTGAGCCCAGTGCCAGGATAGCTCTTTCAACAAAGTCATGACTGGGTCTTTCCCGGTCTTGTCCAACTGAACTAGTTTTCCACATATGTTGACGTTGACCCCACATTTATGCCAAGCCTTCCGTGCTGCCTTCTTTCTCCCTGTCTGTCTGTACGTCTGTCTTTTAAATATACAGCCCCTTTGCCAGTTACTAGAACTTATGTTCATAAATCTTGTAGATATGCTAGCTTTGGCTGTATGTCAGTCTCCCACTAATCAGAACATGGTTTGACTTCCCAATCTTTAGCCTTCTTCTTCTTCTTCCTCCTCCTCCTCCTCCTTTTTAATGACTGTGTCTCAGATTACTATGTGCAGTAGTGTTAAACTGTGAATAGAAAATAGTGTGTGGTTGTCCATTCCGCCCACCTCCCTCCTCCAAACACCGCACACTCATACACAGTTATTTTATCTCTAGTTAAATCATTATGAATGGTGCATTCTCCCCAGAAATTTCAAATTCTCCTCTTTTGGAATCTTTATAGCCGAGAATTTTATCAGTTAAACAGATATATCATAATGGAGTGTGAAATTTTTACTGCGAAGACACAGTAAACCAGATTCTTGAAATTGTAGTAATTGCACTACTTTTTCACCACAATTTTTTTAAATTAATTGTTAAACCAGTTTCAATCCATAATCATTATGTTCACATCAGTTTAGAAGAGATACATGTAGTATTGTAAGTCAAAGCAGTGCAGTATGATTAGAAATTATGAGCAAGAACAACTACATACAACATGAAAAGGCTATTACAATTAAACCCCCTTTATACACTGTTTAGTGGATTGGCTCAAAACGTGTAAAATTCAGGAAAGTGTGAAGAACAGTTAAACCCTCTTTTTACACTGTTCAGTGGACTGACCCAAAACAAGTGTAAAATGCAGGAAAGTGTAAAGTAGAGGAAATCATAGGAAACATATCAAATGAAAATGAATAAATTACTCTGTCATTCTCTTTTTATTGTTCAAAATATGAAATTAAAACAATTTAAATTTTGCCTATTTAACAAAAAAAAGAAATAATTAATTGTTTTTGCTTTTTTTTTCAACAGCAATTAGCTTCTCTTACCTTTCTTCCATATACAAAGCATCAAATGCATTATCTCCACCTGATGCACTACTGCTTGGCACAAATGGTTCTTGGTCATCATCTTCATCACCTGTCTCTTCCCTTCTTCAAAATCTTGGCAATTATGCTATCTATTTTTGAAACTTCTGAACTGATGACAGAATCAACACCGACATACTCTTGAAACATAGCCTCAGACAAATAGTCCTTCAGTGTTTCCTGTGAACTTAAATCCTGCTATCATGAAAAAGTTACAAGTAGTTAAAGGAGTCTCAGCCATTTATGCTGTGGCTATATAATGCAGGGCGTCCAAAAGTGATATGGTTGTAGATTTTGGGTCCATGCCATTATTGTGCATAAGTACAGTCTTCTGGACATGCATTTTTCTAACTAATACTTTTGGTTTTTAAATTTACACATCACCAAAGGAGGTAATTTTTCAGACCCATTAGCATCGAGCATAAGTAAAATGGCTATCCTCTGCTTACTCAGTTTCCCACCGTGGTATTTCTTACTTTTAAATCATAGTCTAACTTGGTTATATGTTATAAAAAAGATCAATTTCATGAACATTAAAAATATTTTTTATATCAAAACGTTAAAATATATTTTTTGTGAGATAACCTTTAAAGATATTTTGCTGTTCTTTTTTCCATTGGCCCACAGTTCCACTACCAACACTTGAGTTTCATCACACAGTTGGTTGTAAATAATGTTATGACGAGTTTTAAATCAATCAGTCCAACCATTCGATGCTGTGAGGTTGGTGATTCCCATCGGTGCAGCGAAATTAAGTGCCTTTTCTCTCAGTGTGTTGCACTCAAGTAGAGTCTCTAGTGCTCTTGTGCTAACAAATCATTCTGCAATGAGTTTATCCAAATGAGCACATGGCTGATGATTGAATGTATTTACACGTTTTGCCATGGAACCGGACTGTTTTGCATTGGCGTCAATGTTGGGCTGATTTTTCACAGTTATATTAATGGTGGAAGCAGAAAGTCCTAGGTCCTTCTCTAATTGAACCTGCAATCGAAATGCAAGTCTACGTGTTGTAGAATGTTCATTTTTCCTTCCACAGAACTACAGTTCCTATCTTTTCTAATCTTCACTCATAGGCAATGATCAAGTTACTACACAACCTGACTTTTACATTTGTGCTGGTGTGCTTTTTTTGGAATCATAGAATTACAGTCCCCTTGTTGTGTTCAAAGAAGTAGTCAGCATATAGAAAAGGTAGAATATTAAATTTTACAGGGTGTAGACACCCCGGGATAGCTGGGAAAAACACAGGAACTTTTCCATCCAGGAATTTTTTAGAATTCTGGGAATTTTTCATTGTTTTTGTTTGCAGTTAAATTTTTGTAGTTTTGACTGGTAGGAACTGATTACTATTGTAAAGAATTTTGCTTTAGCACGCTACCGCAGAATGATACTACAGCAATAAAACCTAAACAAGAGAGAAACAACAAAATAAAACTTAAATTGCAAAAAAGTGCACCATTTGCAACAACAAAACACAGTGCACACACAGGTGTTTGCTGACAGCAAAATGTGTCAAACACTGTGCATAACTTTCTAACAACAAAATGCTTTCAATGCGTCTTTCTCATGGGCCTTATTTTGATGACCACGACAGCACTACTTTTTGCATTTTTAACACACCTCAGGAAAATATTGTGAATGACGATTTGAGAAGTATTACTTTCAAAATAAATTCCTTCTACACAAGATGAATTATGTTATGTAGGAGAATGTGCAATGGCGTTCTTAAATCACAAAAGCATTGAACTGTCATTCAAAACTTAACACTGAGGACCAACCACATAGAAAAATTTCAGTCACAGAAGACCAGCCATGTATGCCATTATTTAAAATTTTACTGGCACGTTTGCGTCTGATGTACGAGGCCTGTTCAAATTCTGGAACTTCGTCCATAAAATTTTTCCTTGCTTACCTTCTATTGCATGGTCTCTTTTGAAACACTTCCCTCCACAAGTAATACACCACTCCCAATGCCATTTCCACTTCCAGAAGCAGTCTCAGTACACCTTTTGTTGGATCACACGGAGTGCTGTCGGCAAATTTTCTTTTATCTTGTGTGTCGTTGCAAATCTTCGTCCATTCGATGGGTTTTCAACTTTGGAAATAAAAAAAGGTTTGCAGGTGTCAGGTCTGGAGAGTACGGAGATGAGACAACACAGTGATTTTACTTTTTGTGCAATAGTCACGGACCACCTGTGGGAGCCATGAATTGTCTCAGCACATTTCAGGCCGTTTCCTTCTCACACTTTCACGCAGGCATCGCAACACGTCCCAATAGTACCATCGATTAACAGTTTGTCCCTGTGCCACAAATTCATTATGAACTAATCCTTCAAAGTCAAAGAAAATTATCAGCATGGCTTTGACATTTGACCTGACCTGATGAGGTTTTTTTGGACTTGCAGAACCTTTCCAAATCCATTGTGGAGACTGAACCTTGGTCTCAACATTATAACTATAGACCCACATCTCATCACCAGTTATAATTCTCTTAAGGAGCATCTCGTTCTCATTTGCGCAGTCCAAAAGCCATGCACAGATTGCGAGACGAATATCTGTCTGGTCTTGACTTGAGTGTGCGACGAACTTGGCAGCAATATGATGCATTCCGAGATGCTGTGTCAGGATTTCATGACGTAACCCACTGAAATGTTACATTCTTCTGCAATTTCTCTGACAGTCAGTATTCAATTGCACCCACAATTTCATTAACATCCCTGACCTGAGCATCATTGGTAGACGCTGAAGGGCATCCTGAATGAGGGTCATCTATAACTTTTGTCTGGACATTTTTAAACCGTGTGAACCATTCATAACACCAATTAAGGCTTAAGCACTCATCACTGTAGGGTTCCTGCATCATTTGGTGTGTGTCTGTAAAGGTTTTCTTGAGTTTCACATAAAATTTAATGCAGATGCATTGCACTTCTGACTCTGACATTTCGAAATTCATGAACTGTGCAATACAACTTTCTTCTCACTAAATCACTGAACAATAGCTAACAGACACACAACAGTGAAACTTCCAGCTTTTACACATTAAACACAGGAGTTTGCAGGTATGCTAACCGCATTTCGCTCCAAATAACCATTGGTGCGAAATTACAAATGTTCTGGAGTTTTTTGGACTGGTCTTATATCTTAGAGGGTAACACACACTAAGAAAGACCAAGTTTCAAGGTTAGTTTTTCATATTTATTTTAGTTCTTTCATAGATTAAAAATTATGCAACAACAGTGGGAAGAATTATAATTATTCTGAGAGAGAGAGGGGAAAGTGAGTTCTTGAGCAATTTCACTCTTAATTGATGTTTCTATGGAAAAGTCAAAGTGCTGGGCAGAACATAGTTGTGTCCAGCCAGGTGACGTATGAAATGTTTGGTGCACGGTAGTGAAAATTATAATTGTGCTTGTCAGAAATATTCAGCCACTACGATTTAAGCTGCGACGTGAAAGCTTAGCTTTTCTTGTAGCTATACTGTATGCTGTATGTATATTAAGTTAAACCATTAACTTTTCCTATATGTGTATTCACACTACTTAATGATGTTGTTATTGGTTGACTTCATCACATGTCCTATACTCTTGAGTTTCTGCTGTCAGTGGCTGGCAGGATCACATGTTATGAACTATAATTGGCTGACAGAAGCACATCAGAATCTCGATTTTAGTGCGATTTTTGGTGGGATTTGTATTTATACTTCCTTAATTTGAGAATATGTATTGTAAATGTTATGGCACATCAAAGACGTTTCCAAAATGCCTTGTGTGTTGCTGGCTTTGTTTCCTGAAGTGTCGGAAAGTTATGTGGTGTTGTATAAAACCTTCGCCAATCAAGGGATTGATAAATTTCACAGCTCTGAGGGAAAGTGTGTTGTCACTTAACACGGAAAATGTGTACTTCCATAAGGAGTATAGGGTATTTTCACCCAAGAAAAAGTGTGTTTTTAACCGGGAAATTTTTTGTTGTCCACACATACACTCTGTTTTACTAACTACTGTTAGTGATGTTTAATCGTATGACGCATTTTGTTTCAGAATCTTTAATTAAATATACGGTAATCATTTTTATATTTTTTAACGGCAAGACGACTTCTTGCCTAGTTCTTTTTATGACAGTGCTGGTGTGATTCAGAACATCTGCTGTTGACTGTGTTCTGTTTACAGTTGCAGCAACTTAAACAACCTGACGGTAATGACTCTAGTAGCAACCTTTGTTCTGCTCATTGTGTGCTGTTACAGCATCTTTAATTTAAATCAGTTATTTATACAAATAAACACCACTTTTGAAGACAGCATCTGTATAATGGGCTTTCATGAATCATTGTTACTTCCAAGTGAAATACGCCAATCCGTACTAGGGACGCAGCCTTGGGTCGATACAACCTAATGTCAGACGTCAACATTCCTCCTCAAGATGCTCCACAACATGACGACAATTTCCACCCTCTTTCTTGCCCAGGACATTTTTGAGCCGAGTGACCTCCTTGTCAGCAACAAGCTGTAGATTTTGTGGCTATTGTTCTCTGTTTATAGAGAGTGCCAACTTAAGTGTTTTAACCAATATTGTGTTAACAGTTTCATTTACCATAATTTTCCAATGATTATCAATAATAAGTCTCATATTACAACATGAATATCTTTTTAATGCGGTTTCACAAAAGACTTTTGCTTCTGTGTTTTATTTTCACCATTGGAGATGATCAGAAAGAAGAAGGGAACATGCATTTGTGTGTGTTAGCATTTGACCACTGCTTTCATGATAATCACAAAGACAGTGGCTGAGTGATGACACACACAAATGCGCGTGGGTTTCTCTTTTCATTCTGATCATGTCGAGTGGTGCAAATAAAGCATGGAAGCAAAAGTTTTTCGTGAAACCACATTAAAAAGATACTAGTGTTATAATGTGAGACTTACTATTGATAATAATTATAAAATTATGGTCAGTAAAACTTGTAACACAGTATTGATTAAAACAGTAAAGTTGGCAGTCTTCATAATCAGAGAACAGTAGGCACTAAAATGTACAGCTTTTTGCTGACAAGGAGGTCACAAAGCTCAGGGATTTCTTGGGGGTGAGAAAGAGGGCAGAAATTGTCATCATGTTACAGAGTATCTGAAGCAGAAATATTTACGTCTGACATCCGGTTGCACAAATCTAAGACTGCATGTATAGTACGGATAAGCATGTTTCTCATAGAAGTAACAATGGTTTGTGAAAGTCCATTAGAGAAACTGTAGTCTTTAAAAGCAATGTTTATTTGTATAAATGACTGTGAAATTAAATTAAAACTGTTGTAATACAATGCAATGAGTGGAAGGAAGGCTGCTACTAGAATCACTATTGTTTGATTATTGTTATAATTAAGGCAGTGACTCAGAATACTTTCCTACCTTTCCAAACACTGCAAACCTATAATACAGATGGTCGTGACCCAACACGATGACAGTGAATTCTTGCTTACCGCGCTGAGGCTATGTTACATGATCACTAACTTTGCGCATAGTCTATGTTTTCTGCTTTGTTCCAGGGCTGACTTTGAGTAGGAATACAATGCACTTTTTTGCAAAAATCTGTTTTGCAAATAAGTGTTATAAGTTCTGAAATGTCAAAGAAAATTTAAAATGGGGAAAAGTTGCAACATGGAATCATTAATGGCAGGAAAGCATTGCATTGAGAGAATAGGTCTGCTGTTGGGACCTGCAAAAACGAGTGTAAAAAGTATGAAAAGGTAAAATACAGTCAAGTGAAAATGAGATTTTACTGTATGCGAAAAGCATTCCTGCCTCAACAGAGTTGTGTAGCAAAACGTAAAATCTCTGCAAAGATTTGCTGTGTCAAAAAATGAAGTATTTAATAAAACTGAGGAACAAACATGTGCATGTCTGATGCTGGGGATAGAGAGAGGGAGGGGGGGGGGGGGGTGATGGAGCAGCGTATGCATAATATGCACCAGCCATGTCACAAGTAGTTGCAGAAGCTTAACCACAAGATGTCACTTGCTGCATACACCATTTGCTAACACTTGTGTGACGCTGTTAAATGTAATTTGCTCAACTTGTCATATGTATCTGATTTGTGAATGCTATTTTCGTTCAGTGCAACAATATTTACTTATAAATAGCAATGCTCTTATGCCCAGTTTAAAAGTATTTCATATGGTTGAAAAGAAAGAAAGAAAGAGAAAGAAATGCCATACTGTTTATTTCCTAAGACCTGTAAGATAAACTGAGTATTCTAACACAGCTGTGAATATTATAGATTCTTTAGTGTGTCATATTAAGGATATTAGTTGTGGAACTTCGTGAACATGCAGTTTTGTGCAATTTATGCTTAGGCACCTATTTTTCGTATGTCCAAATATTGTGTGAACATTGGCTGTTTGCAGAGCCTCGTAACAGACCTGAACAGTTTACTGGCGGATGGTGAATGGTCAAGGGAGGAAAAAGTAGCTCTCGAAAGCCAGCTGGTTCTGGCAACTCAAGGGCCTGTTTGCACTGATCCATCGCCAGCCAACTTCCTCGTTGAGAACTGGATGCAATACCACCGCCAGCCCCTCAACACAGAGTCTGTGAAGCGTTGTGCCCGTCGCTACTCTCAGGTAAGAGCTTTGAGCAGCTGGATTTGATAATGATCAGTGTAGAAATATATCGCACTAAGTAACTGAAATA
Organism: Schistocerca americana; assembly: GCF_021461395.2. Classification (NCBI taxonomy): domain Eukaryota; kingdom Metazoa; phylum Arthropoda; class Insecta; order Orthoptera; family Acrididae; genus Schistocerca; species Schistocerca americana. The sequence continues at coordinate 215,155,663 of NC_060125.1, read as the reverse complement.
CCATTAGTAGATTTCCACCCGCACACAGTAACTGAAATACCATTAGTAGATTTCCACCCACACACAGTGTTTTCACAGGGCCAGTCAGGAGGAAAATATAATGGCATGGAACATTTGAAATAGAAAACAAAACATCATACCAGACATGTCTTTACATCTGAGCTGTTTTTGTACACAACTGTTTCCCCACTGTGGGAGTTAGAAAAACTAAAAGTGAAAGCAAAATAACAGGTCAATACTTGTTTTATTAAAGACTCACTTTAGCAGTTCGTAGTAATGCTACTGTCAACTCCATTTTCTTTGGCAGCTTGTTTATAAGGAGCATTCAAAAAGAAACGAGCTGGAGGCATAATTACAGAAACTGGTACCTGTACGTTAGAAGTATTGACCCTGGCTGTTGAGACACAAGTCCCACTGTGACACAAGGCGGCGAATGGCATCTCAAAATTCCAGGGGCTGCGATGTTAACCAGTTTCACTTATACAGCTGGATGTCGTTGTCAGAGGTGAATCGTTTGCCCCTCAGAACCTTTTTAAGGGGACCAAAAATGGTGTAATTACAGGAAGAGAGGTCCGGACTGTATGGAGGGTTGCCGAGAAGATCCCATTTGAATTTCTGCAGTAGTGCCGCGACTGTGTTCGCTGTATGAGGCTTTGCATTGCCGTGAAGCAGAATGACCCCCACATGTAAGATTGCCTGTTCGTTTTGATTTGATCGCTTGACAAAGGGTGGTCAACGTTTGCGAGTAATGCTGGGTATTCACTGTTGTCTTGTGCTGCAGGAAGTGAATCAGAAGGGGGCCATTTTGGTCAAAGACAAATGCCAGCATAGGGGCAAATGATTCACCTTGGGCGATGATGTCCAGCTGTATGTGCGGAACTGGTTAACATTGGAACCCCGGGAGTTTTACGAGACAGCCATTCATCGTCTTGTGTCACAGTGGGACAAGTGTCTCAACGGCCAGGGTCAATACTTCTAACATACAGGCACTGGTTTCTTTAATTATGCTTCCAGCTTGTTTCTTTTTGATCACCCCTTATAGACAGATACTGTATTGCTAGTTGGAGCTGGTGTATTCATTTTGTTTATTATATACACAAGGATTAAAAATATGAACAGGAAATTCTCACGATGTTTGTACTTTTTGCTATTATATTTCAGTGTTAAACCAAACCCAGAAACAATAATCTTTTTTTTTTTTTTTCCATCAGTCTACTGACTGGTTTGATGCGGCCCGCCATGAATTCCTTTCCTGTGCTAACCTCTTCCATCCCAGAGTAGCACTTGCAACCTACGTCTTCAATTATTTGCTTGACGTATTCCAATCTCTGTCTTCCTCTACAGTTTTTGCCCTCTACAGCTCCCTCTAGTACCATGGAAGTCATTCCCTCATGTCTTAGCAGATGTCCTATCATCCTGTCCCTTCTCCTTACCAGTGTTTTCCACATATTCCTTTCCTCTCCGATTCTGCGTAGAACCTCCTCATTCCTTACCTTATCAGTCCACCTAATTTTCAACATTCGTCTATAGCACCACATCTCAAATGCTTCGATTCTCTTCTGTTCCGGTTTTCCCACAGTCCATGTTTCACTACCATACAATGCTGTACTCCAGACGTACATCCTCAAAAATTTCTTCCTCAAATTAAGGCCGGTATTTGATATTAGTAGACTTCTCTTGGCCAGAAATGCCTTTTTTGCCATAGCGAGTCTGCTTTTGATGTCCTCCTTGCTCCGTCCGTCATTGGTTATTTTACTGCCTAGGTAGCAGAATTCCTTAACTTCATTGACTTTGTGACCATCAATCCTGATGTTAAGTTTTTCGCTGTTCTCATTTCTACTACTTCTCATTACCTTCGTCTTACTCTCAAACCATACTGTGTACTCATTAGACTCTTCATTCCGTTCAGCAGATCATTTAATTCTTCTTCACTTTCACTCAGGATAGCAATGTCATCAGCGAATCGTATCATTGATATCCTTTCACCTTGTATTTTAATTCCACTCCTGAACCTTTCTTTTATTTCCATCATTACTTCCTCGATGTACAGATTGAAGAGTAGGGGCAAAAGGCTACAGCCTTGTCTTACACCCTTCTTAATATGAGCACTTCATTCTTGATCGTCCACTCTTATTATTCCCTCTTGGTTGTTGTACATATTGTATATGACCCGTCTCTCCCTATAGCTTACCCCTACTTTTTTCAGAATCTCGAACAGCTTGCGCCATTTTATATTGTCGAACGCTTTTTCCAGGTCGACAAATCCTATGAAAGTGTCTTGATTTTTTTTCTTTAGCCTTGCTTCCATTATTAGCCATAATGTCAGAATTGCCTCTCTCGTCCCTTTACTTTTCCTAAAGCCAAACTGATCGTCACCTAGCGCATTCTAAATTTTCTTTTCCATTCTTCTGTATATTATTCTTGGAAGCAGCTTCGATGCATGAGCTGTTAAGCTGATAGTGCGATAATTGTCGCACTTGTCAGCTCTTGCCGTCTTCGGAATTGTGTGGATGATGCTTTTCCGAAAGTCAGATGGTATATTGCCAGACTCACATATTCTACACACCAATCGTTTTGTTGCCACTTCCCCCAATGATTTTAGAAATTCTGATGGAATGTTATCTATCCCTTCTACCTTATTTGACCGTAAGTCCTCCAAAACTCTTTTAAACCCTCATAGAGGCTTTCAATGTATTCTTTCCACCTATCTGCTCTCTCCTCTGCATTTTAACGGTGGAATTCCCGTTGCACTCTTAATGTTACCACCGTTGCTTTTAATGTCACCAAAGGTTATTTTGACTTTCCTGTATACTGAGTCTGTCCTTCCGACAATCATATCTTTTTCGATGTCTTCACATTTTTCCTGCAGCCATTTTGTCTTAGCTTCCCTGCACTTCCTGTTTATTGCATTCCTCAGCGACTTGTATTTCTGTATTCCTGATTTTCCCGAAACATGTTTGTACTTCCTCCTTTCATCAATCAACTGAAGTATTTCTTCTGTTACCCATGGTTTCTTCGCAGCTACCTTCTTTGTACCTATGTTTTCCTTCCCAACTTCTGTGATGGCCCTTTTTAGAGATGTCCATTCCTCTTCAACTGTACTGCCTACTGTGCTATTCCTTATTGCTGTATCTATAGCGTTAGAGAACTTCAAACGTATCTCGTCATTCCTTAGTACTTCCGTATCCCACTTCTTTGCGTATTGATTCTTCCTGACTAATGTCTTGAACTTCAGCCTACTCTTCATCACTACTATATTGTGATCTGAGTCTATATCTGCTCCTGGGTGCGCCTTGCAATCCAGTATCTGGTTTCGGAATCTCTGTCTGACCATGATGTAATCTAATTGAAATCTTCCCGTATCTCCCGGCCTTTTCCAAGTATACCTCCTCCTCTTGTGATTCTTGAACAGGGTATTCGCTATTACTAGCTGAAACTTGTTACAGAACTCAATTAGTCTTTCTACTCTTTCATTCCTTGTCCCAAGCCTATATTCTCCTGTAACCTTTTCTTCTACTCCTTCCCTTACAACTGCATTCCAGTCGCCCATGACTATTAGATTTTCATCCCCCTTTACATACTGCATTACCCTTTCAATATCCTCATACACTTTCTCTATCTGTTCATCTTCAGCTTGCGACGTCGGCATGTATACCTGAACTATCGTTGTCGGTGTTGGGCAGCTGTCGATTCTGATTAGAACAACCCGGTCACTGAACTGTTCACAGTAACACACCCTCTGCCCTACCTTCCTATTCATAACGAATCCTACACCTGTTATACCATTTTCTGCTGCTGTTGATATTACCCGATACTCATCTGACCAGAAATCCTTGTCTTCCTTCCACTTCACTTCACTGACCCCTACTATATCTAGATTGAGCATTTGCATTTCCCTTTTCAGATTTTCTGGTTTCCCTACCACGTTCAAGCTTCTGACATTCCACGCCCCGACTCGTAAAATGTTATCCTTTCTTTGATTATTCAATCTTTTTCTCATGGTAACCTCCCCCTTGGCAGTCCCCTCCCGGAGATCCGAATTGGGGACTATTCCGGAATCTTTTGCCAATGGAGAGATCATCGTGACACTTCTTCAAATACAGGCCACATGTCCTGTGGATACACGTTACGTGTCTTTAATGCAGTGGTTTCCATTGCTTTCTGCATCCTCATGTCGTTGATCATTGCTGATTCTTCCGCCTTTAGGGGCAATTTCCCACCCCTAGGACAAGAGAGTGACCTGAACCTCTATCCGCTCCTCCGCCCTCTTTGATAAGGCCGTTGACAGAATGAGGCTGACTTCTTATGGCAGAAGTCTTCGGCCCCTAATGCTGATTATTTATCAAAATTTGGGCAGTGGCGAGGATCGAACACGGGACCGAAGACGTTTTGATTATGAATCAAAGACGCCACCCCTAGACCACAATAATCTAGTGCAGAAAATTAGGGTGGTGTTGGTGCTCATACAAGAGCTATGAAGTAAGTAGTTCAGTTGGGTGCTAGATAGGTTTAAATAAAGAGCTGTACTGCTGTTCTCCCCCCCATGAACCATGGACCTTGCCGTTGGTGGGGAGGCTTGCGTGCCTCAACGATACAGATAGCCGTACCATAGGTGCAACCACAACGGAGGGGTATCTGTTGAGAGGCCAGACAAACGTGTGGTTCCTGAAGAGGGGCAGCAGCCTTTTCAGTAGTTGCAGGGGCAACAGTCTGGTTGATGGACTGATCTGGCCTTGAAACATGAACCAAAACGGCCTTGGTGTTGTGGTACTGCGAACGGCTGAATGCAAGGGGAAACTACAGCCGTAATTTTTCCCGAGGGCATGCAGCTTTACTGTATGGTTAAATGATGATGGCGTCGTCTTGGGTAAAATATTCCGGAGGTAAAATAGTCCCCCATTCGGATCTCCGGGCGGGGACTACTCAAGAGGATGTCGTTATCAGGAGAAAGAAAACTGGCATTCTACAGATTGGAGCGTGGAATGTCAGATCCCTTAATCGGGCAGGTAGGTTAGAAATTTAAAAAGGGAAATGGATAGGTTAAAGTTAGATATAGTGGGAATTAGTGAAGTTCGGTGGCAGGAGGAACAAGACTTCTGGTCAGGTGAATACAGGGTTATAAATACAAAATCAAATAGGGGTAATGCAAGAGTAGGTTTAATAATGAATAAAAAAATAGGAGTGCGGGTAAGCTACTTCAAACAGCATAGTGAACGTATTATAGTGGCCAAGATAGACACGAAGCCCACTCCCACTACAGTAGTACAAGTTTATATGCCAACTAGCTCTGCAGATGATGAAGAAATTGAACAAATGTATGATGAGATAAAAGAAATTATTCAGGTAGTGAAGGGAGACGAAAATTTAATAGTCATGGGTGACTGGAATTTGACAGTAGGAAAAGGGAGAGAAGGAAACGTAGTAGGTGAATACGGATTGGGGCTAAGAAATGAAAGAGGAAGCCGTCTGTTAGAATTTTGCACAGAGCATAACTTAATCATAGCTAACACTTGGTTCAAGAATCATAAAAGAAGGTTGTATACATGGAAGAATCCTGGAGATACTAAAAGGTATCAGATAGATTATATAATGGTAAGACAGAGATTTAGGAACCAGGTTTCAAATTGTAAGACACTTCCAGGGGCAGATGTGGACTCTGACCACAATCTATTGGTTATGAACTGTAGATTAAAACTGAAGAAACTGCAAAAAGGTGGGAATTTAAGGAGATGGGACCTGGATAAACTGACTAAACCAGAGGTTGTACAGAGTTTCAGGGAGAGCATAAGGGAACAATTGACAGGAATTGGGGAAAGAAATACAGTAGAAGAAGAATGGGTAGCTGTGAGGGATGAAGTAGTGAAGGCAGCAGAAGATCAAGTAGGTAAAAAGACGAGGGCTGGTAGAAATCCTTGGGTAACAGAAGAAATATTGAATTTAATTGATGAAAGGAGAAAATATAAAAACGCAGTAAATGAAGCAGGCAAAAACGAATACAAACGTCTCAAAAATGAGATCGACAGGAAGTGCAAAATGGCTAATCAAGCATGGCTAGAGGACAAATGTAAGGATCTTGAGGCTTATCTCACTAGGGGTAAGATAGATACAGCCTACAGGAAAATTAAAGAGACCTTTGGAGAAAAGAGAGCCACTTGTATGAATATCAAGAGCTCAGATGGAAACCCAGTTCTAAGCAAAGAAGGGAAAGCAGAAAGGTGGAAGGAGTATATAGAGGGTCTATACAAGGGTGATGTACTTGAGGACAATATTATGGAAATGGAAGAGGATGTAGATGAAGATGAAATGGGAGATTCGATACTGCGTGAAGAGTTTGACAGAGCACTGAAAGACCTGAGTCAAAACAAGGCCCCGGGAGTATACAACATTCCATTAGAAACACTGACGGCCTTGGGAGAGCCGGTCCTGACAAAACTCTACCATCTGGTGAGCAAGATGTTCGAGACAGGCGAAATACCCTCAAACTTCAAGAAGAATATAATAATTCCAATCTCAAAGAAAGCAAGTGCTGACAGATGTGAAAATTACCAAACTATCAGTTTAATAAGTCACAGCTGCAAAATACTAACACGAATTGTTTACAGACGAATGGAAAAACTGGTAGAAGCCGGCCTCAGGGAAGATCAGTTTGGATTCCGTAGAAATGTTGGAACACGTGAGGCAATACTGACCTTACCACTTACCTTAGAAGAGAGATTAAGGAAAGGCAAACCTACGTTTCTAGCATTTGTAGACTTAGAGAAAGCTTTTGACAATGTTGACTGGAATACTCTCTTTCAAATTCTAAAGGTGGCAGGGGTAAACTACAGGGAGCGAAAGGCTATTTACAGTTTGTACAGAAACCAGATGGCAGTTATAAGAATAGAGTGGCACGGACGGGGAACAGTGGTTGGGAAGGGAGTGAGACAGGGTTGTAGCTTATCCCCGATGTTATTCAATCTGTATATTGAGGAAGCGGTAAAGGAAACAAAAGAAAAATTTGGAGTAGGTATTAAAATCCAGGGAAAAGAAATAAAAACTTTGAGGTTCGCCGATGACATTGTAATTCTGTCAGAGACAGCAAAGGACTTGGAAGAGCAGTTGAATGGAGTGGACAGTGTCTTGAAAGGAGGATATAAGATGAACATTAACAAAAGCAAAACAAGGATGATGGAATGTAGTCAAATTAAGTCGGGTGATGCTGAGGGAAGTAGATTAGCAAGTGAGACACTTAAAGTAGTAAAGGAGTTTTGCTATTTGGGGAGCAAAATAACTGATAATCGTCGAAGTAGAGAGGATATAAAATGTAGGCTGGCAATGGCAAGGAAAGCGTTTCTGAAGAAGAGAAATTTGTTAACATCGAGTATGGATTGAAGTGTGAGGAAGTCCTTTCTGAAAGTATTTGAATGGAGTGTAGCCATGTATGGAAGTGAAACTTGGACAATAAATAGTTTGGACAAGAAGAGAATAGAAGCTTTCGAAATGTGGTGCTACAGAAGAATGTTGAAGATTAGGTGGGTATATCACGTAACTAATGAGGAGGTGTTGAATAGAATTGGGGAGAAGAGACGTTTGTGGCACAACTTGACTAGAAGAAGGGATCGGTTGGTAGGACATGTCCTGAGGCATCAAGGGATCACCAATTTAGTATTGGAGGGCAGCGTGGAGGGTAATAATCATAGAGGGAGACCAAGAGATGAATACACTAAGCAGATTCAGAAGGATGTAGATTGCAGTAGGTACTTGGAGATGAAGGAGCTTGCACAGGATAGATTAGCATGGAGAGCTGCATCAAACCAGTTTCAGGACTGAAGACCACAACCACAACAACAACAACAACAACAACAACAACTGCTGTTCTTCTGAAATATATAGGGTGGGGCAAGTGAAAGTGGTCCCGGAGAACAAGAGTTCCGCGGTACAAAGAAACACAACAAAGAGAAGGAAATACAGTACTAACCTGACTATGATAGGTGTTGAAAATGACCACTATTAATCTCTTGGCATTTTGGGTCCTGGTCAGCAAGTTTCTCATGGCAGATCGAAGCTGGACGCTGGAATTGCTGCAATCTCATCCAAAATGTTATGTTGCAGTTCTTGAAGACAATGGGGATTGTTGCGATACACCTTAGGCTCAAAGGCTAGCCATACAAAATAATCACACACTGACATATCTGGTGATCTGGGTGACCAGCTAGTGTCGCAACCAGACTGAACTCTGCTGACAACTCTGTCAGGCTTGAAGATTGTGTAAATATGCTCCAAGATTCGGCCAGCTGTATGGCTAATGTGGCAGGTGTACACGTTGTGTTGCTACATGCATACATTCATGTTTAATCATATCCAGTCACCCAGGCTGTTTTTACTTTCCCCACCATGTGTGTGGTCTCCGTTGTGTTACATGTAGATTCAGACCCTTGTTGCTAAAGATACTCCATTAATATGGAGTTTGCAGGCGTTGTAGATATCACACTCCTATAAGACTATTGTCTACAATAATTATACCAAAAAATTTATAATTGATACCATACTGTACATACATGACCTTGTTTGTAGCACTGCGGTTTGGTAGATGTGCATAGCAGTATTATGGTAGGGAAATGTTTGAACATTTACTTCAGTTTAGCTAAGATTGAAATCTCATGTCTCTTAATTGTTAAAAAGGTTGTTATCTAGAACCTGAATTTTGTTCAGAATTAGTTAGTAACTCTGGCATAATTTTTTCTTTACCTGAAATATGAGAGTGAGTGTATGTACGTATGTATGACCAGGATCTCCTCCAAAACTCCTGCATCACTTTCAAGCAAATTTGGTACAGAGACAGAAGGCCTCGAGAGTATCATCACAGTGGGGTTTATAAGGAGATACAGGCAAAAATGTGTTTTACCCAGCCTGTGGCTCCTAGGCTGCCCCACACAACAGGCATGTGGTGGGAACAGTATTATCCTGCCTTACAGATCTGTTTTGCAGTGCAGCCGTAGTCAGAGGCAAGAAACAACTTTTCCAGCTCCTGATGTGTAGGCTGCCCTGCATGACAGGTATGTTGTGTGCGCTGATATGAAACTTCCTGGCAGATTAAAACTGTGTGCCCGACCGAGACTCGAACTCGGGACCTTTGCCTTTCGCGGGCAAGTGCTCTACCAACTGAGCTACCGAAGCACGACTCACGCCCGGTACTCACAGCTTTACTTCTGCCAGTACCTCGTCTCCTACCTTCCAAACTTTACAGAAGCTCTCCTGCGAACCTTGCAGAACTAGCACTCCTGAAAGAAAGGATATTGCGGAGACATGGCTTAGCCACAGCCTGGGGGATGTTTCCAGAATGAGAAAGGCAAAGGTCCCGAGTTCGAGTCTCGGTCGGGCACACAGTTTTAATCTGCCAGGAAGTTTCATATCAGCGCACACTCTGCTGCAGAGTGAAAATCTCATTCTGGAAACATCCCCCAGGCTGTGGCTAAGCCATGTCTCCGCAATATCCTTTCTTTCAGGAGTGCTAGTTCTGCAAGGTTCGCAGGAGAGCTTCTGTAAAGTTTGGAAGGTAGGAGACGAGGTACTGGCAGAAGTAAAGCTGTGAGTACCGGGCGTGAGTCGTGCTTCGGTAGCTCAGTTGGTAGAGCACTTGCCCGCGAAAGGCAAAGGTCCCGAGTTCGAGTCTCGGTCGGGCACACAGTTTTAATCTGCCAGGAAGTTTCAGGTATGTTGTGTTATAGTAATATGGGCCTGCCTTATCAACCTGCTTTTCAGGACGGTCTACATGTCAGGGGTGGGTGAGAGAGTTTATAAGCCCCTGACATATAGGCTGCTTGGCATGACAATCGTGTTTTGACAGTTGTAGTGGCCTGTTTTATAGACGTTGGAAAAGTAGTGAGAGGTCTAGAGGAGGGGAGAGACGTGGAGAGGGAGCTGGAGGGTATGGACAAGGACAGAGGGGGAGCAGGAGGGGTGGACAGAGAGAGGGGAGAAGGAAGGTATGGGGGGTCAGAAGTGAATGGACAGACAGAGGTGAGAAGGAGAGGAGGGACAGAGATAGTGGCGAGAGGAGGAGGGGGGGGGGGGAGGAGATGAATAGCATGTGTGGTGGGAAGAAGGAGGTGTCCTAGAAGGGGGCAGGAAGAGATTGATACAGACTAGGGGAGGATGAGATGGACAGTAATAGAAGAGGGGGGCGGGGGATGGACAGAAGAAATGAGGGAGGAAAAGGCGATGGACAGAGGTGGGTAGGGGGCTAGAGGAAATGGGTGGAGAGGAAGAGAATAGGCAGAGAGAGTTGGTGAGGAGATACGCAGAAAGAGGGGGAGGAGGAGTAGATGGGAAGTGAAGGGAGGGATAAAGATTTGGACTGAGAGAGAGGGGGGAAAGTGTGTTACGTTCGAAGAGACAGGGCATAGGTGATGAACAGAGAGGGGGAGAGGAGGATGTGAAGGGACAGAGAGGGTATGGAGGAGTAGATAGACAGGTAGAGGTGGGATGATGAAGTGGGCAGAGAGATGGGGGTGGAAGAGATGGATACAGAGAGGATGGGAGGGGAAGGGGGGGAGACAAAGACTTGTGCAGTATATGCATCAAATTTTTATGTGAATGAAGCCAAGAAAGGAGCATGTTTGAGTGATGACTCTAAAATTGTCTTCAGCTTCACCTGATAAGTTATGGAATATATCACTGAAATTTCTGTGAGCTGTAGTTAAAGTTTTGCTAAGTTTGACATACTCAGCAAATAATGACAGAGGATATTTCCCATTGTTCAATGTATTAATTTCTTCGCAGTCCCTACTGCAATGATATGTAGGGACTGTAGTATATTCTTTGCATAAACTAGTTCTTGAAACTACATTACTAACAGTACTTGAGGTATAGTTGGCATCTTCAAAGTGTCTGCAAGTTCAGGCTTTTCAGCATTTTCATATGACAAGTCACATGAGAGTCAAACAAACCTTTGACCATTCATGCCGTCCGTTGTATATGTTCAGTTTACCCTGACAGTCTGTGTGTTATGAGTGTCACACACTTGGCCAGTATCCTAGGACAGGTTGCAAGAATTTTTCATAAGTAATATTCGTTCTGGACTGGTTCCCACTTTTTCCCATCACCCTTCCAATGAACCAAAGTCTGCCTGCTTACAGCTGACCCTATGTGATCATTCCAATTAGTATCCCCACGGATAGTTACACCTATGTAATTGCATGAGTTGACTGATTCTGGTTGTGACTCATTGATATTGTAGTCATGGGGTACTATGTTTCTGTGTTTTGTGGTGTCCACTGTATTACATTTATGAATGTTTGGAGCAAGTGCCGGTGTTTGCAATACTTAGAAATCTTACCAAAATCTAATGGATATTTGTGCAACTTTTTCAGATATGTCCTTCATTATTGAAAGTTCCATCATTTGCAAAAAGTATGAGGTTGTTATTAATATTGTTCTTACATATCCACTTCCATGAGCCACCACCGATTTTATGTCTAGAGTTGTTCATGACCCTTCATCCCAGATAAAATGCAGCATCCTCCTATCAAGAAATCCATAATCCACTCAAATTTCATTAGATACTCTATACAGCTGTACTTTTGTTGATACATGTTGCTGTAATCCTGAGTCACATGCTGTACAGAAGTGAAAAAATATCATCTACATCATAAAATGTTGCAGCATCATAATATAACATATCGGAACGGTAAACACTTCTCACATGTGTGTGTAATGGGTTGTACACTAAGTGCATTTGCATTTGAGACACTACCCTCTCAGTTGAGTTCAACAGCAGGATATTGACCCCTGCGGACTTTATATTGAGTGTGAAATTATTTAGTGAAATTGTCGGAAACTAAAATTTTTGCTAAAAGGTTAGCGCGAAATTAGTTTACATGTTATTATAATATATCATTTAATACTTAACTACATTTAAATACTTAACTTACATTAAAGAGTGATGGGTCTCAAATCTCTTTCTACTTTCATGGCATAAGTTGTGAGGCATTCACCTAACTTTTTTCAGGTTAATGTCAGATTTGATTCGTTTCTTAATTAAGTGTTCACCTGAGATAATACTCCCTATTGATTGTGTGATTTTAAAATAATATAAATAGATATTAGATTATGAAGTCAAGCTAACAACTTCCTCTTGTTGTTGTAACATACTATGAAGTGAAGTGCCTTTCAAATTAAGTCTCTGTTATGCAGTTGCCAGAATTAAGTCACAGTTCATCTCCTCCTTTCTGTTAATTATTTTCTCTTTAAAGAAAAGCTGCCAAGAAGTATATAAGGACCTAATTTTTGTTTGCTTGCCCGTAGGCTTCAATAAACCGGAAGAGGAAGCTGGAACAGCTCTCTAGTGCTCCTCAGCAGCCTGTTCTAGACTTTGTGAATAGGAGGAGGGCAAAGGCCCGTAACAGCATTGCTACTACAGGTGCTAAATTGCCAAAGAAGGTAAGTTGTGGTTCATTGCCTATACATAGTCAATATGTACAGTCTAATTAATGTGAAGAATGATGATAAGCACAGATCATTACCAGCCTATTGTATTTCTCATGAACTTCAAAAGATATTTCACAGTCCTAACATCACAGGACAGAAAGTTGTGTGAGGAGTCACAGTATCACTCGTGATTGTCTGTAGGCAAAGGCAATTACACACAGAAATTATTGTGTGTGATAAATTTTGCAAAAGGTGAATTGGTGGTTAAGGTACCCTATGTGATCCACTATGAGTTCAGTAGCTGCTTCATCATAAATTCATATGTAAGTAGCAAAAAAAGGAGATGAAGATTACTTTTAGACACAGGATGGATCATCAACACAAATCTGATTAAAATGTTAAGCATATCCTAGCCAGTAGCACATCGGAACTCATAGTCTTCAGTTAGAGTGTTGTAGTGGTGGAAAATGGTGGAAAATGACAAGGACCTTGCAAATTGGGCTGAACATAATGACCTTAGCCTAGTTTTTAACTTAAGGACAAGGTAACATTTAAATCTGCAGCCTGTAACAAGGACTCAAACCCTGACCTATGTTTTGTAACACGGAACTCTCAGGCACAACCTTTACATAAAGTGAGGACAGTCCTTGGAGATTTCCCAAAAAGCCAACACCGGCCAGGGATTCTAGATGTAGGAATTCAAATTCTTATAATCAGATCAATGCCCAGACCAAGATGGAACTTCAGAAAAGCAGACTGGACTGAATTCTTCAAAGAACTTGATAAAATGAGCAGATGGCTCCTCCCACTAAGTGAAAATTATGGAAGATTCATCAGAGCAGTTTTAACAACAGCAAAAAAAAAATGCATGCCTAGAGGGTTCTGTAGGGAATATATCCCAGGCTGGAGTAATGACTCTGAAGAACTGTATCAGCCCTATTTAACCACCAATGACAACGGAACTACTGCGGAACTCCTAAAACACCGTGATAAAGCTTGTAAAGAGCATTGGGAGCAAAAAACTGAAAGTCTGGATTTTAAGAGGTCAAGCAGAGAGGCATGAAGCCTCTCGAGAAAACTGGAAGGAAGTCGACTGCCCACCCAAAAAGATCCTGGACTAACACCAGATCAGATTGCGAATAGAATAAGTTCTCTCTCCAAAGCATCTCCACGTAAGCCACACACAAGAATGGTTTAGAAAAAGCTTAGAAACCTCAAGCAGAAGGCACCCAGCAAGTCAGAGTACTCCAGAGACTTCATGGTAGATGAGATCACTGCAGCAATTCAAGAAATGAAAAAGGCAAAGCTCCAGGATTTGATGGGATACACCCAGAGTTCCTCATCAATTGTTGAAACAGGACTCTTAGATGGCTTGCAAGGTTCTTCACCAATATTAAGCTATCAGGGAACATTCCAAAAGCATTCAAAAGAACAAAAATTATAGCAATGCTGTAGTCAGGTAAACTAGCAAACGAAGCTGCTAGCTATAGCCCAGTCAGCCTCCTGAGCTGCTCCTAGGAGCTTTAGGAAAGAGTCATCCTCAGCTGAATTGGTCCAAAGATCCTTGAAGTTATTCCCATTGAACAGGCAGATTCAGATCTAACAGAAGCTGTGCAGACCAAGTGCTCAGCTCAACTACACACATAAAAGCTGGATTCCAATCTCGCCTTAAAACAGCTGTGGCTTTTATTGATCTTACAGCTGCCTACAATACAGTGTGGAGAGAAGGTCTCTGTACAAACTCGACGATGTTATACACTACCAAACCACAACCAGGCTCACAAACAATATGCTATCTGAGAGATGCTACCAAGTAGTCCTTGGCAACCAACTAAGCAGACAGAAGAAACTTGATAATGGTCTTCCTCAGGGTTCTGTTTTGGCACCAATCCTGTTCAACTTGTATGCATCTGACCTCCCTGAAACAAGGAAGTTCATCTATGCAGACAATCTAGCCTTGGCCACCCAACAGAGAACTGCAGATCTAAGCACAATAGATGAATACTTCAAAAAGTGGAGACTCAATACCAAATCCAACGAAGACTGAAGTCGGCTGCTTTCACCCTAACAGCAGAATGGCCAATGCAAAGTGGAATGTCACCTTAAATGGTCTGGTCCTTCACCACCAAGACTCTCCAAAATACAAAATTGTTAAGGCTTTCGTGGCCACTTGTTGACAAACTGCCTATTGGCTTCTGTCTCGGGAATGACTGGACGATCCATCAACACCAGGATCAACGAGCATAAGCGACATTGTAGGTTGGGGCAGGTGGAGAAATCGGCCGTGGCAGAGCACGCACTCAATGAGACCGACCACGTAATAAAATTCGCCGACACGGAAGTTCTGGCTGTAGAGGAGCACTATCACACGCGCTTGTTCAGAGAAGCTGTAGAAATCCAAAAACACGTGAACAGTTTGAACAAGAAAGAGGAAAGCCTTAAGGTCAACGGATCCTGGCTTCCCGTACTGCAGCGAACGACCGTTGCTGGTAGCAAGAGGAGAACCGCACCGGAAATGACCGCGGAGAAGCCCTCGGACGTTGGCATGCCAGGTACATATAGTCTGCACCCGCGAACTCAGCTCCAGTTCACCACCGGCAATGGAGGGTGAAGCTTTGACAATGCCAGCCACTCGTGCTGGCGAAACGTCAGAAAAATCATTAGATGAACGTCAGCCGAAGAACCCGAGACAGAAGCCAGTAGGCAGTTTGCCAACAAGTGGCCACGAAAGCCTTAACAATTTTGTATTACGCCTCTACGGGGAGGAGATTTGCAGATTGTACCGACGCCTTGACCAACGATGGAAGAAGAAAGCGCGACTGATGTCCTCTCTCGCCTTTCTGTCACGGTGCCGAGATGAATGTGCTACACCGAAGTTCATCGTATCTACGACAGAATGGAACAAGCTTTTCTTCGTGAGCGAATACATACAACACGGAGAGACTTGGCAAGAATGGATCAGGAACTTCTGGACATTTTCTATCAACTAAGTAGCAGACTGCATCGAGACGACTGGGACTAAGATCGACAGCATCACTCACAGGAGCATGCAGAACGAACTTGAACGCTGCACCGAGCGACAGAAGAAAAAGTTTGAAAGATGCCGGAAGCAGACCAACAAGGTGATCCCCGACATGTCACACACAGTGGTCAACCTCACTGAACGACAATTGACCGAAGAGGAAGTGTCTGTTCTTCAAAAAGGAGGGAATTTCGCTATCATCCCGAGAACTATACCTATGGAGGATATTGCCAACACCGAAGCAGCCATTCGGACCCTTCCTTGTGAAAGGGCAGAGGAAATACGCATGGAAACAGCCAGGATACTGCACCGAGCAAAACCACCAGCTTGCAACCTGAAGAAAGAAGAGGTACAAGCCATTAAGAATGTCAACGCCGACAAGAGTATATTGGTACTGCCTGCCGATAAGGGGAATGCGACCGTCGTAATGAAGACCAAAGATTATGAGCAAAAGATCCGAGACCTATTAGATCCGATGACATACCGAAAACTAAGCACAGATCCGATGCAGCGTATCACAGGGAATACGAATCGATTAATCAAGGCGTCTTCTCTGCCGGCGGACATACAGAGAAACCTGCGCAACACAGAAGCCCTACCACCTCGGCTGTATGGATTACCCAAGATCCATAAGAACAACGTTCCACTGAGACCGATTGTTAGCGCTCCTGGATCACCGACATGAACTGGCAAAACACTTGGCCTCTCTGCTCCAGCCACATGTGGGGAAGACCGACACATACATTAAGGACTCAGGACATTTCATTGAGAAGCTGAAGAAACTGATACTTGCACCAAACGACATCCTGGTCAGTTTTGATGTTGTTTCGTTATTTACGAAAGTGCCACTCAGTGACGCTCTGGAGCACATTGGTTCCATTTTCCTGCAGGACATCAGAAAGCTCTTCCATGCATGTCTTACCATGAGCTATTTCACGTGGAATGGAGATTTCTACGAACAGCTGGAAGGCTTGGCCATGGGTAGTCCTCTCAGTCCAGTGGTGGCCAACTTCTTCATGGAACAATTCGAAGCACAGGCACTGGACTTGGCGACTTGCAAACCTAAGGTGTGGTACAGGTACGTCGATGATACTTTTGTGGTGTGGAGCCATGGTGAAGAACAGCTCGGTGGCTTCCTAAGACACTTGAACAGCCTCCATGCCAACATAACATTTACCATGGAAGTAGAAAAGGACAAGAAACTGCCATTTCTAGATGTGCTGGTCACAAGGGATGGCGAAAACCTGGGACACAGCGTGTATCGAAAACCGACACACACGCACCAATACCTGCACAAACTGTCGAACCACCACCCAAGCCAGAAAAGAGGCATGATTAGTACGCTCGTAACGAGAGCAGGACGGATATGTGAGCCGCAACACGTCAAACAAGAAATGCAACACCTGGAAACTGTCCTGAGGAGCAATGAGTACTCCAAAAATTATATCGGGAGGACGACGGTTCAATCCCACGTCCGGTCATCCTGATTTAGGTTTTCCGTGATTTCCCTAAATCACTCCAGGCAAATGCCGGGATGGTTCCTCTGAAAGGGCACGGCCGACTTCCTTCCCCATCCTACCCTAATTCGATGAGACCGATGACCACGCTGTCTGGTCTCCTTCCCCAAACCAACCAACCAAAAATTATATTAGAAGTGTAACAGAGCCAAACACTCGGCGAAGTAAGGAACCAGAAAAAGAAATGTCGGGTACGGCCTTTCTGCCATACATTCCCAGAGTGACGGACAGAATCGGCCGTATATTGCGCAAACATGGCGTAAAGATGATTTTCAAACCGACAAGGAAGATCAAAGAGTGTCTTAGATCGGCGAAGGAGAAAAGAGACCCACTTGCAATGTCGGGAATATACCGTATACCATGCACATGCGGAAAAGTTTATGTCGGAATGACTGGACGATCCATCAACACCAGGATCAACGAGCATAAGCGACATTGTAGGTTGGGGCAGGTGGAGAAATCGGCCGTGGCAGAGCACGCACTCAATGAGACCGACCACGTAATAAAATTCGCCGACACGGAAGTTCTGGCTGTAGAGAAGCACTATCACACGCGCTTGTTCAGTGAAGCTGTAGAAATCCAAAAACACGCGAACAGTTTGAACAAGAAAGAGGAAAGCCTTAAGGTCAACGGATCCTGGCTTCCCGTACTGCAGTGAACGACCGTCACAGGTAGCAAGAGGAGAACCGCACCGGAAATGACCGCGGAGAAGCCCTCGGACGTTGGCATGCCAGGTACATATAGTCTGCACCCGCTAGCTCAGCTCCAGTTCACCACCGGCAATGGAGGGTGAAGCTTTGACAATGCCAGCCACTCGTGCTGGCGAAACGTCAGAAAAATCATTAGATGAACGTCGGCCGAAGAACCCGAGACAGAAGCCAATAGGCAGTTTGTCACTCTCCAAAATATCTAGGTGTCTCTTGATAGAACCCTCTCTTACAGGAAGCACACTGAAAACACCACAGCAAAGCTGAGAACACGCAATAACATCCTACAGAAGTTGAGTGGTACCTCATGGGGCACAAGAGCTATGGCACTGTGATGCGCTGCCATAGAGCTGGTCTGTTCTGCTGCCGGATACTGTGTCCCAGTGTGGCTTAATAGCACACATGTGAGAAAAATTGATGTAGAGCTAAACGCTGCAATGAGGACAATAACAGGCTGCACCAGATCTACTCCTCTATACTGGTTACAACCTCAAAGCAATATTGCGCCACCAGACCTCTGAAGGCAGAGCGCCCTCCTCAAGGAATACAAATTACTTTAACTCGCCGAGTTGCACGCTGATGTTCCTGCACTCTGAATGAACTGATTAAAATCTAGGTAACCATCTTCTCTAGTGGCAGAATCACCACGGGCAGCTACTTTCAGTGTCAACAAAAGTGGACAGAAATGTGGAACTCTATTGCCCATGAGGAACATCAGACCCTGCAAAGACCTGACACAACACCAGCCAACATGGAATTAACACGACGTGCCTGGAAAGCAATTAATCGGATCCATACAGGCCACGGCATGTGTGCTGAAAATCTCTACCGATGGTGAGGGGCTTCATCTTCTCAATGTGACTTTGGAAATGAACACCAGGTGATCCACACAAGCTGTAGCAGAAGAGCCTACCATGGGAACTTGGAAGATTTCTTTGAAGTGACAGAGGAAGTCCTTGAATAGATTGACAGATTAGATATTAATTTGTAGACTTAAAAAAATAATAAATTATGAAATTAATATATTTTTGTGAAATTGTGTAAAATTATGTAACCCACAATTGTTAGTTGCTGTTCATATGTAAATCCATATGCTAAATGATTAAATAAATTCATTGTTTTGTTTGTGAGCAGTTTTTGCCAGTTTTTTTCTTGTGAACCAGGATCTGTATTACAGTAGGGAACATAAATAACAAAGTGACCTGTAGAAGTTTTATTGACACTGACACTTAAACAGTGACAACGTTCTCGAAGTGGAAACATTATTTGAGTTCTAGATCAGGGGGAAATGTAAGGATATAACACCGATCATCAACCTGAAACTGAAAATCATCAAATGCTTGGAGAAAGGTGAGAATAGAAATATTTTGATGAATGAATTTAATATTGGGTCATCAATCATTTATGGTGCCAAAAGATGAACTAATGAAAGTTGCTTCCCAGTCAGTAACAATTGAAAAGTGGCTTCCAGACAAGCATTAAACAGAAATGAAACTGGAACAGGTTGCATGTTTTACAAATGGTTCAGCACAGTACAGTCTGAGAGAAACCCCGTAACAGGGCCAATGGTCATTGAAAAGGGAAAGAAATATGGGCAAGATTTAGGTATTGCAGAAAGTGAATACAATTTTTCTGACTGTTGCCTGAGAAACATTAAATTCTGGTGTGGCATACAAAGATTTGATGTAACTGGAGAAACACTTTCACCAAATCAAGACATGGCAGAAAAATTCAAAGACGAGTTTGAAGAAATAATCACAGATAATAATTTTAACAGCTGATCAGATTTACAGTGGCGACAAAATAGGCCTACTATGGTGGTGTTTATTGACATTGTGTAGGTCTACTAATAATACTTGATGAGCTTATAATTCAGTTTTGGTTGGATACTGGGATGAGAGCCTGATCTATGCCAATATAAATGATCATTTTGAGCAAAAAGGATCATCAAGTGAAGGAATTTGACACAGTTACGACACAAGCTTCAAACTTACAGTTGTGTCTTATGCCAAGACCACAGCCAACAGAGGGGCTGGAAAAAGTTCACATGGTATGAATCTAATGTGTGACACTGGGTTGCTTCAAAAGAAAATTGGAAGAAAGGAGTTTCAGCAAGAGAACAATTCAGGGGACCGAAAAGTTGCAAGTATGTTAAAGCTAAGGTTCTTTCCTATGTGCAAGATAAATGGACATGCCTATCTCACAAGAAATAATCCAAGTGAAGGCTTTGGAAATCGCAAGATTGTTAAGCACGCCATAAGGAGAATTCAGTGCGAGTATTTGTTGGTGCCTTGCACTAGCACAGGGTTGAGTGGAAGACTTGAATGAGAGACACTGAGGGTTCTGTGACAAGCTAGTTTTACTTCCTGGGTGTGTGTCATAGGTTTGGGAGTTTAAGTGCCTCTCTAAATAGGTCAGATGTGCTCACACATCAGAGACAGCTGCACAAGTAACTGACTGTGTGTGAGGTGCTCACAAAGGTTTTTTAGATTATGTGACTCTCCATCCAAACCAGATAACTATAGCTGTGGGAAAACCACAAGTATCAGTGAAAGACCCAAAGAAATGCCTCCCACTGATGAGAGTATCAAAATCCACGTAGTTAGCTGCCAAAGCATTCACAGCAAAGTGCCACAGTTCAAAGCACTACTAAAAACACTGGAGTTCACATAATGTTAGGCACAGAAAGCTGGTTAAACTTGAACTTGACAGTAGTGAGGTCTTTGGAGAAAATTGAATCTTGTACCTAAAAGTTTGGGAAACGAGGAAATGGAGGTGGTGCATTTGTTGCAGTAGACAAAAAACATGAGACAGTTATAGCAACAGTGAATATGAAAACATGAAGGGCAACTAAAACAAGTAGAAAGATTTATATGTTCAGCAAGCTAGACAAAGAAACAATAGTGCTGTACGTCAAAGAGGAACTTGAAACGTTTAGCTCAGGACAGGAGTAAGTGGAGAACTATATCTCAAGTTTAAAAGAATATTTGACCATATACTGGATAGATGTGTACCAAGTAGGACAGCTGATAATTTAAGAGATCATTCTCCTTGGTATACACTCACAGTAAAGAAACTTCTGTGGGAACAGAGATTGCTTAATAGGTATAAAACAAAGCACAGGGCTATAGGTAGATATGCTGAATGAGATGTGTTTGGTAGTCGAGAGCAATGTGTGAAGCCTTCAGTCGAAAGAAATTCCGGTCTTGTAAAGGCTGTTAGTGGCACAGAAGTTAGTGTCCAGTCACTCACGAATGAAACAGGAACTGAAATTGAGGATAGCAAGGCATAAACAGAAATGCTTAACTCTATTTTCAAATGTTCCTCTACAAAGGAACGCTCAGGAGTATTGCCCCAACTTAGTTCTCATACCACTGAAAAGATTAGTGAAATATATATCCCTTGAATGACAAACTGTGTCTATTAGTTGGAGAAAAGCACCAAGCCACACCTTTCTACAAGAAGGGTAGCAGAAATGATCCATCCAACACCCTTGACACCCATTTGTTGCAGAATCTTAGAACATATTCTGAGCTCAAGCATAATGAAGTTTCTCAAACAGAATGACCTCCTCAGTGCCAACCAACATGTATTCCAAAAACGTCGATCATGCTGAAAGCTTTGGATCAAGGTATTCAAGTAGATGCAGTATTTCTGAAAAGCATTTAATTACTCAGTATCACACCTATGCCTATTGACAAAAGTTTGATCACGTGCAGTATCAAGTGAAGTTTCAGGCTGTATTGAGGGTTTCTTAGTAGGAAGTGCACAGTATATTGTGGACAGTGTGTCATCATCAGATGAAGAAGTAACTTTGGGTGTGCCCAGGGAAGTGTGTTGACACCTTGCTCTTCATGCTCTATATTATGACCTTGCAGACAATAGTAATATTAACCTCAGATTTTTTGCAGATGACATAGTTATCTATAATTAAGTACTGTCTGAAAGAAGCTGAATAAATATTCAGTCAGGATCTTGATAAGATTTCAAAGGGTGCAAAGATTGTCCACTTTCTCTAAATTTTCGGGAATGGAAAATTGTTCTCTTCACGAAACAATGACAACAATTGGAATCCGCTAACACATACAAAAACCTTGGTGTAACACTTTGTAGGGCTGTGAAATGGCATAATTACATTCCTTCCTTTGGTGGGTAAAACTGGTTGTAGACTTCGGTTTATTGGTAGAATACTGGGGAAGTGCAATCAGCCCAGTAGGTGATTGCTTAAAAATCACTCGTGTGACACATCCTAGGGTAATACTCAAGTGTGTGGGACCTGTACCAGATAGGACTAGCAGGGGATGTTGAACATATACAGAGAAGGGCACGTCGAATGGTCACAATTTTGTTTGACCCATGGGAGATTGTCATTGAGAGAAACTGCAGATTTTGAAAGATAGACCGAAACCCTCCTGAGAAAGGCTTCTATCAAAGTTTCGATAACCAACTTTAAATGTTGACTCTAGGAATGTACTAAAAACCCTTACATATTTATCCACTTATTATCAGACTGCCTGTCCGTCTATCTCTTAAGACTCCTTTTTCTGACCCACAGGTAGACGTTTCAAGTTGAAATTTATGTCACATAGTAAGATCCTATAGTCCCTTGGCAGTGTAATAAATGTAAGGTTCATCAAAGCAACCAAAATATATTGTCATTTATGTCATATTTTGGTACTTGCGAACTCACTTATCAAAACCTGTAGGGGACATCCTGTTGGTTTAGAATCATGAAATTTGGCAAAAAGCAAGTTTTCTCAGTCCAGGTAAAGAAAAAATATTGGGAAATTGTTAATGTTTAATTGTAACACACAAAAAGAATATTTCTTCTCTCATTTGTCATCTGATGTCTTACTGGAAATTAAAACATTCTCATAAGTCTTGGAATTCCTGGCACAGACATCTTTCCGCTGTCAATTTTGATAGCCAGAAATCGTCCACATTCTCGATCCTTGGAATGGATGAACTATCTGTATACATACTTAATCTTCAGTGCTCGAATCTTGCATGCGTCTGGCCATTTTTTTTCCTCTCAAGCAGTGTGTGGCTTATTTTCACACAAAATATTTCTTATTTCTTTGTCGGACTTTTTGGGCTGTGACTTATACGCAGTATTATCAGGCCAGTGCTGTATGTACCTTAGGAATAGCCCCACATTTAAAAACTGAAACAGTAATTTGATTTGGTGTATACTATTCTGCCTTATCCAGTATAACCCCGGCTCTGGTTTGGGGCTTGCCAAACTAATACATATACCTTTTTATGATTGTATTTATTAATTTCAGTATTCTAGATCGTTGTCAGTGACGAAAGATTTGATTTCCCAAAGTATTCACAGATCTATACGTCAAGACACCCAAAGAAAGACTCTTCATGAATTTGTATCTTACAGATTGATTTTCCAGTAATAACAATGCCTGCAGTGAATCAACCAACAGTTTTCTTTTCATTATTCCACAACTTACAAATGATCCATTAGTCTGAGCTGGAAACCGCATTTGTCGCTATCTGTTGAATTGGATGGACAGTCCACTACGAACACCTAAGATGATGTAGTGAGTGGCAGATAGGCACATGAAAAATTGTGAGGTTTCAAATCTTTGTCCTTTTCAGTCTGGAGAGCAAGTTGGCACACATGTATGCATAAACAGACAAGATATTGCAGCATTTTATTAGTTAATAGGAAATAATGTGCAATATGTATCAGCACCCTAACAGGGTTTGTTTTAAAGTTGAAAATGGTTCATTGTTATATAATAGGACCTATGATCATTGCACGATTCTGGATTATGTGTAGAAACATCTCTAAGCATTTCGTTACTAATGTTTCGAACACTATTTTGCAACATTAGCTTACAGGGTATCTTACACAATGCTTGATTGCAGATAAAATGCAATGCCCTTGTCCAACTGAGTGTGTGCCATCCCCCCCCCCCCCCCCCCCCCCTCCCCCGCCCCCACCACGCCCCTCTTCTCTGTCAATTCTAATGGCTTGGATATTGATGCGAAACTGAACTTTAATCGTCCTAGTTTTTTTCTTCATGTGGGAATTTACTTTTTACAATATTTATGTTTATCTACTACTGAATATCATTGCATCCATTGAATTTTATTGTGTATATTAAATGAGAAAATAGTTACTATTTTTGATCCTTGATGTCCTATTGAAGTATAGCTGTTTACTTTCTGTTTTAATTTTGCAGGTTTGTGATGGTAATCTTCCACCTCCTGTTGCTGCCCCTGTTTCTCTTGAAGAGGATCCACCTGAAATCAAAATGCCTGAAGGTGGAGTTGATGTACTTCGTTATGCAAAGAGCTACGATAGACCGCGGGAAACCTCTGATGTGACACCCCAACTTGTTGAGGAATATATACTTGAAACAGAACATGCCCATGGGAAAATCTACTACATAAAACTCTCGGTGTTGCAGCGATTGTCCAACTCGGAATACATTGGAGAGTTGTATGTTGATAGGAACTATGTTGTTGGAGAACGGAATGGAGCATCGTGCAGGTACTTTGATAATGTTTGGTAGTTGTAGATGGGTGTGCATCGTACGTAGCTGCAAATTTGCTACAGATTCTCTCTCTCTCTCTCTCTCTCTCTCTCTCTCTCTCTCTCTGTGTGTGTGTGTGTGGTGTGTGTGTGTGTGTGTGTGTTTTTTGTTGTGTTGTGTTGTGTCACTAGGCCTTGAAATTATTGCAGATTGAGTAACAACATAGAAAAATTGATTATGACTTAACATATTTTTTCTTTAATTTGAGAGAAAAATAGAAACGAAAATATGACAAAAACTCTGAAGAAAGGGCTTATCCAAGTCGGAGTATCAACTGAAAACAAGATGTGGAATGTATAGAAAGGTAACAACTTCTGTTCAGTCCTTTGTGTTGTTTCCTTCAGTGATAGTTTCTCAGCACATAACATGTCAAATTTTTACATGTTTTTCTTTGTTCGTTTCTCTTGGTTTGTGTAGAAGAAACCATTCATTCTGAGAACTCTTCAGTATTTTTGTGTTTATGTCAAATTTCCAAATTACCTGCCATCAGTCAATGCAGTCTCATACGCTAATTGTTTCATTTCATTTAATATTCATTTGCATGTTGTTGTTATAGTGGTCTTCAGTCAGAAGACTGATTTGGTGCAGTTTTCCATGCTAGTCTATCCTGTGTGAGCCTCTTCATCTCCGAATAACTACTGCAACCTACATCTTTCTGAAGCTGCTTACTGTATTCATCTCTTGGTCTCCCTCGACAATTTTTATCCCCGCTCCCACACTTCCCTCTAATACTAAATTGGTGATCCCATGAGGTCTCAGAATCTGTTCTCGATACCTTCTTTTCATCAAATTGTGAAACAATTTTCTTGTCTCCCCAGTTCTGTTCAGTACTTCCTCATAAGCTACCTGACCAACCCATCTAACCTTCAGCATTCTTCTGTAGCACTACATTTCGAAAGCTTCTGTTCTCATTTTATGCAAATTGTTTATCATACATGTTTCACTACCATACATGGCTACAGTCCAGACAAATACCTTCAGAAAAGACTTCCTAACACTTAAATATATATTCAATGTTAAGATTCCTCTTTATTTGCTTATCAGTACATAATTTGCTGACAGTAAGAAACAACGTAAGATGACATGTTTTTACCATATATGTAATATGTAGTCAATTTCTCCTGCAATGAGAGGGGAACAAATGTTTTAAGACTATGTACTGTAGTTCCAGACTATAGCTGGTAAATTTGTCCCACCCTGTAAACAGAAAAATCATATAGTACAGTTCATAATGAGAGATTGTCCTCAGTACATACCAAAGGTTTTTAACGCAATTTAGAGTTTATGATTTGGGGTGACAATTATTGAACTAAATGAAATAAAGTTGTCATGACTTCTGAATGGTTTGCGTTAGGACATTCAAACTGCATGGTTGGCCTCCGGACATGATGGGAATTAGTATGTGCATGCACATGCGCCTTGTTGTTGTCGGCCATGCACGTGAAAATGTCACGATACAGCGTACCTGAGTGTGTAGAACTTGTGAAAGCCTACTGTGCAAGCAATAACTGCCCAACTGCACTCAAAGGAAGTTTGCGACAGAGTTCAAGCCGAAGACAATTGATCCAAGTGTGCTACCAATCAAGAATTTGATTTAAAAGTTTGAGAGAACGGGTAGTGTTCATGATGACAGTGTTGGCAATGACAGTCATCGAAAAAGTGTGAAAACGCCTGAACACATTGAGAAGACATGCGTTGTGTTTTAAACCAACCCCAGAAAATTGAACAGACATACTGCACAATAGGTGGTAATAAACCAGGAGACGTTTTAACAAATTGTTGTTGAAGACCTGCATCTCTTCCCATGCAAAATTCAAACCCATCAGCCATTAAGGTCCAGGGCCATGAAACAGTAGTTGTGTTTCACCAACACTATTGTCTACAGAATTGACAAACAGGACCTTGATGTGAATATGGTTTGGTTTAGCGACGAAGCCGACTTTCTTGTGGATGGGTTTGTCAGTAAGCAAAATTGGTGTATTTGGAGGATTGAGAATACACATTTCATGACTGAGAAGTCTCTCCACCCTCAAAGGGTGACTGTGTGTTGTGCAGCGTCCAGTCATGGAATAGTCAGTGGCACGGTGACTACCGAATGGTACATGAAGGTTTTGGAAGATGATTTCATCCCAAAGATCCAAAGTGACCTTGATTTCGACAAGATGTGGTTAGTGCTTGATGGAACTTGAGCAGCACCTCAGGGACTGCATTCTGGGTCTGGGTGGGGTACCCAGAGCATGTGCGACTCCTTTTTGGGGGGTTATATTAAAGGAAAGGTGTACAGCAATAACCCCAAAATCATTGCTGAGCTGAAAACAGCTGTTTAGGTGGTCATCAACAGCATCAGTGTTCCGACACTTCAGAGGGACATACAGAATTTCGCTATTCATCTGCGCCACATCATTATCAATGGCAAGCATGTTGAACATGTCATAATATAAATCTGAATATCTGTAGTGACATTTACGTGTTGAATGAAGTGTGTGCATATTGTAGTTTGTAACTGGTTTTACTCCCCCCCCTACATATAGTTCAATAATTGTCACTCTGTATTAACAGCTCCATTGCATCGAGAGCAATCTGCCTGGCTCTCTTTTGGCATTACTGCATGGTCTGTTACTAAATTACATTGAGACAATTTAAGTTTTAGCACACACAATCTTCGTAGCTGGTTATCCGGTCAGACACTCTGTGTACAGACAGAGAGTGTATTCAGTTTCCTTGGAGAATAAAGTCCTCATTTTATAGTTGTCCTTAGATTTTTGTTTCTACTGTGTCCACTACCATTGAATGCCAATACAGCATTACAATTCATCAGTGAGCACATTCTGTAACTTACCAGCCTAATCCAAATCTGCAGTACAAGGCAAGCTCACCCATGCCATCCATTTTAGAACTGACAGCATCGTTTTTTGTGTGACTCTTGTAGTAATCTCACTCATTCATCTTGTAGTAAGTGAGTCGTGAATATCAACATGACCGTGAACACTTGAGTTCTACCATCCGTTGATTAATCATCCTATTACTGAGTTATGCACTTGTGCTCTGTTGAAGTTCATTTTTTATAGTTTATCAGGGTATGTGACATACCGTTAGTAAAGTTCCGTAAAGTTGTCTTAAATCTCAAGGTTGATTTGAACACTGGGATGTTTTACTAGGCATGGTCTTACTGGAATTGTTATGCCATTATCTTTCTCTGATCAGTATCTGCCTTTTTTTACTGACTTTGCCCGTCAATTGTAGGGAGACCTATAACTGAGCATGTAGAGGGACTATGGCTCAAGTTTAATAGAACAGTTCATCATACAATCGATAGATACGTACACAGTAGAACAGTTTATAATGGGAGGGACACTCCATGATATACAGTCACTATAAAGAAACTTATAAGAAAAGCACAGGACTGTAGTGAGAGAGATGCTGAATGAAAGGCTTTTGTCTATCAAGAAGGCAGTCGTGAAGCCTTCAACGACTACAATAGCAGAATAGTGTCAAATTATCTTTCACAAAACCCAAAGGAATTCTGGTTGTATGCGAAGGTTGTTAGTGGCATCAAAGTTGGTTTCTAATCCCTGGCAAATGAGACAGGAACTGAAATTGAGGGCAGCAAAGCAAAAGCTGAAATGCTTAACTCAGTTTTCAAATGTTCCTTTACAAAGAAAAACCCAGGAGATTTGCCCCAATTTAATCTTCGTACCACTGAAAAGTTGAATGAAATCAGCATTAGTGTAATTGATATTGAGAAACAGCTTAAATCTTTAAAATTGAATACAAACATATGGAGTATCAAGTGAAATTTGGTAGGAGGACACAGCATGTTATCTTGGATGGTGAGTCATTGTCAGATGTAGAAGTAACTTAAGGTGTGCCCCAGGGAAGTGTGTTGGGACCCTTGTTGTTCATGTTGGATATTGATTACCTTGCAGCAAATATTAATATTAATCGCAGACTTTTTGCAGATCATGCAGTATCTACAATGAAGTGCTGTCTGGAAGAAGCAGCATAAATATGCAGTATAATGTAATTGGACTGATAAAAAATCTACTCACCAACTGGCATCAGGAGAACACTCATATAAAAAACAGTTTTACATATGCGAGCTTTCAGAGCCAGTGGCTCCGAAAGCTTCCATACATGAAACCTTTTTTTACATGTGTGCTCCCCTGATGCTGCTTGATGAGTAGATTTTTTATCTCTCCAATTACCTTATATTGTCAAAAATTGATTATTTTTGTTGTTGCATAAATATTCAGTCAGATCTTGATGAGATTTCAAAGTGGTGAAAAGACTGGCAACATGCTTTAAATATTCAAGAATGTAAAATTTTGCACTTCACAAAACGAAAAAACATAGTATCCTTTGACTTTAATATTAATGAGTAATGGTTGGAATTGGTCAACTCATACAAGTTCCTGGATGTAACAGTAGGCATGTGAAATTGATGTCAAAGATATTAGATGGTAGTTTTGTGGATCACTTCCACTACCCTTCTAGTAGAGGCGTGTTACTTGTGCTTTCTTCCAACTACTGGATGCATTTTTTTGTTCGAGGGAACTACAATAGATTATGGTTAGAAGATGGATTAACTCAGCTGCATATTCAATATAGAATCTGACAGAATTCCATCGGGCCCTTGAGCTTTGTTCAATTTTAAAGATTTCAGCTGTTTCTCAAACTAATGACACTGATTTCACTCGTCTGGAATGATCACGTAGGCTCAGTTGTGGGTAAAGCAGGTGGTAGACTTTAGTTTATTGATAGAATACTGGGGAAGTGCAATCAGTCTAAAGGTGACTGCTTACAACTCACTCGTGTGACCCATCATACATTATTGCTAAAGTGTGTGGGACCCGTACAAAATAGGACTAATGGGATATTGACCGTATACAGAGAAGGACAGCACTAATGGTCACAGATTTGTTTGATCCATCGGAAAGTGTCACACTGATGTTGAAGAAACTGAACTCCAGACTGTTGAAGATGGACATAAACTATACCAAGAAAACCTACTAACAAAATAACTGGCTGAAAATGACGACTCCAGGAATATACTACAACCCCTTCCCCACATAGGGATCGCGAGGACAATATTATTCTAATATTCATTCAATCAATCATTCTTCCCACATTCCATGTGTGAATAGAACGAGAAAAAATCCTGGTAACTGGCTCATACTCTGCCATGCACTTTGCAATGGTTTGCAGGATATGGATGCAAGTGTAGATGATGTGTACCTGTAGATGTTAAGTTTAGTGTGGACTCCAAACCACAGTGCAACTAGACATTTTCCATGTTAACAAAATTATTGTCTTCGTTATCTCCTGGGCTGCATTCCCTTCACCATATTTACTCCTATCCACTCTAGCTCCTTCCTTTCCTGCACAACATCCCTCTTTCTCCCTCAGTGTTTCCCTTTATGACGACCATCAGCTCTGCTATTCCTTTTTGGCCTTTCCTTGTGTTTCCACTCTCCCTTCTCCCCCCCCCCCCCCCCACACCTTTTTCTGGCTCTCCATTGGTGATTGACCTCCCTTTGTAAATTGGTTCCATAGCGTGAGCCATACGGGGAAGAGCTCACTCCCAAGCATCTTCGGCATGGATTCCTCTTCCCCCCCCTTCCTTCCTCACCATAGCCCACTCCCATCACTAATTCATCAGCACGTGTAGTTGTCCATGTTAGGAGGGAGGGGAGGGGTCATCATCTGGCTGACACCCCCCACCCCACCCCGACAACATAGAGGTGACACTCCTGGAGGAGGGGTTACTCGTCTCTTTGGGCCATCAAAACTTGAGGCAACAATGGCTGCACCAGGTGGCCTTTGCCACAACTGGGTGGTGCCCATGGGGTGAGTCCCATAGTGGAATTGGTGGTACCAGGGTGGACGTTCTGCACACGAAGTGTGCTAAGTTACGTGCTTTTGGCCACAGTTCTGCAGCCATCTCTTGAGACAGGAATGGTTCTCTGTCTGCTCCTACTATTGCTTCCTTTACATTTCTCTCCCCGACCACCCCCTGGGAGGAAGGCCACACCTACTGGCTTGGGATGAAATCCTTTACCCATTATTTGGCTTATTCCAGGCCAGGTGGGGAGACTTTCGCTGCTACCAAATGGCCCCCTCTTAGTGATATGTGATCTGGTTCCCTACAGATTCAAACCTCTTCTGCCAGTCAGTCGGATTCCCTTTGTGCTTGTGAGCGCTTAGAAGATCCTACTTAAATTTGACCCAGGGCCTTACCTTCCACAGGGACTGCCTCTTTCAATCTGGTACTTGGGACTAATTTGGCACAACACAGCATTCATTTCGTTCAGCGAGTCCAGAGAGGTCCTAAGCACAGTCATGTTGATACCGGTGCTTTCATCCTGGCTTTTGAGGGGTACACACATCCAGAAAAAGTCAAGGTTATGGTTAATTGGTGCAACATAAAGCTTTATCATGTGCTGTTTTCAGTGTCTCCATTTCAGTCACATGTCTTTGTCTTGTGAGGTGAATCCTATTTGCAGCGACTGCTGCAGCCCTCTCCACATGGGGAGTCCTTGCTCCCCATTGCTCAAGTGCATCCCCCCCCCCCTTTCCCCCACCCCCCACGCTCGTCAGAGGTTTGAGTCCTCCATCAGGCATGGGTGTGTGTGTTGTCCTTAGCATAAGTTAGATTGAGGCTAGGGACTGATGACCTCAGTAGTTTGGTCTCATAGTCCTTACCACAAATTTCTGAATTGTTGTCTTGTCCCCGTTTCCTTTCTTCTCTCTAGTGGTCCACATTCCCCTCCCCTCACAGAACCGCTCCTTGTCCTCAGCTGGAGAAGAAACTGCCTTCTCTGTCTCCTGCCGGGGATGGGGCTCCCTCTTGGAACCGTCCTCCTGGGCATCTCCAGGACAAGAAGCTTGTTACTTCAAGTCGGATGCAGGACCCACACTCTGTGGGTCTCAAAGCCACTTGTTCTCTTTTGGATCCTGATATTGCTGTGACTTGCTTTCTTCCTGACTGCACCATCGGAAGAAGAAGAGAAAATGTGTAAGTCTTGGGATGAGGACCTCGCAGACATCCTAGTGGGAGATGCCCTCTCCCTCTCAATCAGGGTTCGATTTTAAATTCATAGTCAGTCCATCCTTACCAGTGAGGGACACTGACTCAGCACAGTGACCATTTCTGCCCGTTCGACATCCATCCAGCCTCTTGTACTACTCTGTGGGGTGATAGTGCTACCCCTGACTGGTGCAGAATTGTTGGAGACCTGCTGGCAGGGCTTGATCTCTGCCTCTTTAACAGTGGAGCCCCCACACACTTTAGTGTTGCATACAGCACTTTCTCAGCCGTGGAGCTTTCCATCTGTAAACCTGAAACTGTGTTGGTTATTATCATCACTTCCCAGAATTGCGGTCTCTTCTTTATGTCTACTCTGTAGCTTGTGTTGTATTGGAGGAATCTCATTTTATGGACACTCATTTGATGACTCCTCATGATTTCCAAGCCTTCAGCCAGAACTGGGTTGACCCCTTGTGAGCCCTTTGTCTACACTGGTCACCCAGACATTGTTAGTTCCTGGGTTCCCCTTCATACTGTGCTGGAAGCAGTGACCATTTGGATCCACTTAGACTGCAGTAACAATATGCGATTTTTATCTCCCTCCAAACCGGCCTCCTATGCTTCTTGCTCACCTTCAACAGCTCCCTCCCCCCCTTCAATCTCCTTGGGGATTTTAATGCCCAAAACCCTCTGTGGCATGGCACTGCAACCACTGACCACGGCAGGGTTGTGGGAGACCTGCTGGCAGAGCTTGATCTCTGCCTCCTTATCAGTGGAGCCCCACTTACTTTAGTGTGGCTCACGACACGTTCTCTGCCCCTGAGCTTTCCATCTCTTAACCTTG
Source organism: Schistocerca americana (assembly GCF_021461395.2). Taxonomy (NCBI): domain Eukaryota; kingdom Metazoa; phylum Arthropoda; class Insecta; order Orthoptera; family Acrididae; genus Schistocerca; species Schistocerca americana. The sequence continues at coordinate 215,123,581 of NC_060125.1, read as the reverse complement.
GATTCCTTCCCTCCTTTCACTGGGGAGTTCATGACAGTTTATGTGACAGCGACCATTTTCCAATCGCCTTACCTTTTCTGCAGCATCACTTGCCTGGACACTGTTCCAGGTGGGCCTTTACTAATGCGGATTGAGATGCCTTTTCCTGTGCTGCCATCCCAGTTGCTCCATCATGCGATGGCATTGATGAATCCACAGGGAGTTTTACCGACGTCATCCTATCAGCAGCTCCTTCTGTGGTTCCTTCTGGAAGACTGGCCCTTGGTGATCCACGAAATTGCTGCGGCTGTTGAGGACTGCTATTATGCTCTCCAATACTACAAACAACGTCAATGTCTCGACCACCTCCTATCCTTTGAATGGCTTCGTGCCCAGGCGCATTGGTTTCCGAAACACGAGAAACAGATTTATTGAGAAAGATATGTTGCTACCTTAGGGCCACATACTCCCTCTTCGCAAGTATAGGCAAAGATCATGTGCATTTATGCTCGCCATCCTCATACAGGTGTCCTGGGAATTTCTTTGGTTTGTGTTACCCTTACCAGCCCAGATGCTGTTGCCGATCAGTTTGCTCAACATTTCGCTCAGGCATCAGCAATGGTCCACTATCTGCCTGCTTCCATCTTCTCGAACCCCCCCACCCCCACCCCCCCACCCCCCTCCTGCTTGGAGCCATAACAACGCACCATTTAGCGAGTGGGAATTCGCCAGCACCCTTGCTGTGTGCCCCGACACGGCTCCTGGACCAGACCATGTGGACAACCAAATGATTAAACACTTACTGGCAGCCAGCCAACATCTTTTTAACCATCTCTGGTGAGAGGCAAGAAAGTATCATTATTCCAGTTTTGAAATTGATTAAATCGTCTTTTCTGATGGACAACTATTGTCCGATCAGTTTAACCAATGTCCACTGCAAGTTATTTGAAAGTATGGTGAGTCGAAGGCTGTATTGAATGCCTGAATCTCAGTGCCTTATAGCTTCGACTCAGAGTGATTTTTGCTAGGCCGCTGTAGGCAGATAATTTAGTCCACCTGGAGTCTGCTATCTGAACAGCATTTGCCTGTCATAAGCACATTGTTGCAGTCTTCTTTGATGTGCATGAAGTTTATTATACCACTGGGTGTTTGTGATACCGCATGGTGCCACCCGACGTGAGTGGGGCATCCTTGGCTCACTCCAGTTTTTTATTGAGAACTTTGTTTCATGTTGCATTTTTCAGACACAGTTTGGCGCGTCCCGTAATACCTCCCATCTGGAGGAGAATGGGGTTCCACAGGTTTCTGTTTTGAGTGTCCTCTCTCTTTAGTTGCTATTAATGAGCTGCCAAGAGCTGCATTATACATTTCTATAGTTGCCATACAGTCCATCCCCATGCAGATCTGTACCATGGTGGCCACTCCTTCAATGTGGTGGATTCATCATCACTTTTTGGCACTGGTCTTTGGTACCTGCTTGACATGGCTTCCCCATTTTTGTCATCTGAAACCGCCTTGTTGGTTGCACCTCAGTACTCTTCGATACCTCAGCAACACCAACAGGGTTGTGGGCTGCTCTTCTTTGATACTTCCCTACACAGCATTGTTCCAGTCCTGTCTAGACTATGGGAGTCTGACCTACAGCTCAGAATCACCTTCGACATTACAGATGCTGAACCTAATACACCATTGTGGGGTACAACTGGCATCTGGTGCCTTTTGGACTAGCTCCATGATCGGCCTCCTAGTTGAGGCAGCGGTTCCACCATTTCACGTTCTGTGCCAACGACAGTTGACTATTTAAACGTTATGCATCTGCTGCTCCCCAGAGCACCCTAACTACAGTGTCATCTTTCCAGATATGGAGATCCACCTCCTGCAGTGGCGGCCCATATCTGGTTATGGTTAGGGTTATGATCACCATCTGCATCCAGTTCCGTTTTTCAGAACTCCAGCTTTCCCCCTCTACCACCTCTTCTCCAAGTCTACTCATGTATGCCTTGGTGCATCCCTCATCCGCACCTCTCTTTTGAGCTATCACAAGGTCTGAAAGACCAGGCTCATCCAGAGACCCTCCACCACCAATTCTTCTCTATTCTTGGCACATTTCAGGGTTCAGAAGTAGTCTATAGAGATGGTTCGATGTTTGCCAGTCACACTGGCTTTGCGTATGTTCGTGCAGGATGTAACGAACTGTGCTCCGTGCCCGATGGCTGCAGTGTTTTCACTGTGGAATTGGTTGCCACCTCTCGTGCTCTTGAGCATATCTGTTCCAGCGCCAGTGAGTCCTTCCTCATCTGTAGCAACACTCTGAGCAGTGTACAAGGTTTTGACCCATGTTACCCTTGCTGTTCCTTGGTCCTGACTATCCAGGATTCCTTTTTGCTTTGAATAATGTAGACGCTCGGTGGTCTTTGGCTGGGCCCCATGTCATGTTGGGATCCTAGGGAATGAACTAGATGACAGACTGCCCAAATTGGCTACCAGCAAGCCATCTCTTGAAATTGGTAGTCCGGAATTGGACCTTCGATCAGTATTATGCCATCAAGTTCTAAGGATTCTGAGTGCATAAAGGTACACTCTGACTTTGTTGAGCAAACTACAGGTGATAAAGGAGACCACGAAACTGTTGAGCTCCTCCATGTGGGTCTTTCGCAAGGACTCCATCATCCTTTGCCACTTTGCATTGGCCATATTTGGCTGACTTACGGTCATCTCTTCTGTCGTGAGGATCCGCCCTACTGTCGTTGTGGTGCTTGTTCAACAGTGGTCCATGTTTTGCTGGACTGTCCTAACCTACCCACCCTGTGGTGGTCTCTTGTATTTTCTCACTCACTTAACCTGGTGTAAGCTTATGATGCCTTAGTGGCTGATCCGATGTTATGGTTTATTCGTGAAGCGGGTTTTTCCAGTCTCTCTAAGGGATAGCATTTCAGCCTTGTCAGCCCATTGAGGGGTTGACAGGACGACCTGTTGCCTTCTCAGCCCCAACTAGGCAGTGGCTGTCTGGGCTTTGTGGCCTGCCGCAGCTGTCACCGTATTCACCTGTGCCGCCTTCTTCCTCTTTCTTGTCTGTTTTCGTTGGCTCGGTGTCCTTCCTCCATTTTCCCATGTTTCTCTTGTCCTGTCTGTGTCGGTAACAGTGGCTGGGGTGCCTCCGGTATGTGGTGTGTAGTTTTGTTGACCTTTCTGTACCAGGTAGGGGAACTATTACCTCATGACCTCGTAGTTCGGTCCTTTAATCATTAAACCAACGAACCACCCATCAGACGCTATAGAAATGGAAAAGACAAGTGACAGAAAGAATCGTCCTAGGAACCTATTTGGGATTCAACTCTGGACCTGTTGCTTTGTAGTTGGGCACTTACCAATGAGCCACAACTAACAGTATCTGCCATAAGTTTTTTGGAGCTGTAGTGGTGGTAAGTGGGGTTGAATGGTTCACTGACAATAACATTTCCAGATCGCAATATTTTTATCACAGCACCTGGATGTGTAGCTGTTGTGTAACATTGTTTATAGGAGATCTGAACTTAATTTCAACTCGTATAATTATCTCTGTTGATTTATCTATCAGAAAGTGCGTCTATGCTGTAGCTACACTATTTATATATTTATACCCATTGATACATAGCTTAATATTAAATGGAGTGCATTCATTGATGTTGTTGGAGACCTTTGACTGCAAAGTGTACAGTTCAAATTTCTAATTACTGTACAGTGGATTTTTCATTGTTTGATTAAATTACTGTACAGTGTATTAAATTTGGTGCACCAGCAGTGTCACTGGCAAGTGGCAAACTACAAAGCAAAATGGTTGAGGTACAAACTACACTCAGGACTTGGCTGACTGGGTTTGAGAATGATCAGCATTGTTACAATTACTCGTGAAATCCATAGATTTAGACTACCAGAGTGGAAATAAAAGACTAACAGAAATAACAGGTAAGAAAGATTATGTATTATCTTTTCAGTGTATCCAAGAAAATGAAATTCTGACAGAAAATGTTTGGCCAGACCGCTACATTAGTAAGGGCCAGTTGTTCAATCCCCGTCTAGTAGCTGCTCGAGTTCTATTTTCAGAGTAGTGCGGAAAACACATTGTACGAACACGTAATAACATCTAACTGGCGAATAAACACGGGACTACTAAACCGGTGATTGTGGCAGGGTTAGTGAAGTTAACCAGAGAATAAGTTTTGACACTGGCAGGAATAATTACAGAATTAGTGATGACAAGATTGTTTGTTAGAATGAGGAAGGAGAAGAAACGGGAACATCACAAAAATTATGAAAGAATATGATAATTCCAAATTTGTGTAAAAATTTCATAGTACTTCTTTTCGATCTCATGCTTCAGAAGCTGGAGCATATGAATGAAATGTGAAACTATTTCCTAACAAAACTTTTTGCTTGTAGTAGGCCTAATAGCCATTTGATATTGGTACTTCATGAATTATATTCTGGCGTTTATAAAAATGACCATTTGTGCCAAAACAATCTCGTTTATTTGGTGTGTGTTACAATTGTTCCAATATTAGGCAGGACTGTTTTGTTTTCTCTAGCAGTTAGTGACAAAATACACGTAATCGCACGTAATCAGATCAGTGGTGATGGTGTGTTTGATTTGTGGGGTGCTCAACTGCCCTGTCATCAGTGCCCGTACAAAGCCCCAATTTTTTCTCGGTCCAGTTTTTTTCACAGTCCAATCTAGCCACTGTCACGAATGATGAGGATGATGATGAAATGATGAAGACAACACAAACACCCAGTCCCCGGGCAGAGAAAATCCCCAACTCTGTTGGGAATCGAAACCGGAATCCCGTGATCCAGAAGTAGCCATGCTAGCCACTAGACCATGAGCTGCGGACTAATCAGATCGAGAAACCACACCAGTCTTTGAGAAACCACACCAGTCTTGGGTACTATTTGTATTAACAGCTTTTTCAGTATTAGATGACGACATTTCGTTTTTTCATGTAGCAAAACATTTGACAAACTTTGATGATGTAATAATTCTGTCCCAGAAAGGAAAGCACGCCATGTAAAGGTTAGCAAGATTAGAGAGAGGCAAAAAAATGCTAGGACATAAGGTTTGAAGAAATGTGTACTGTCTTGCTTGTCTCTTGTCTTTACTGGTTTCATGTATACTATATTTAATTTTATGTTGTACAAAACAGCAAGTTATTAGCTAATAGGCAATAAAGAGTGCAAATTTTTTGAAGAGTTCTTGTTCTCCCAGTTACAAATAATCCCATCCAGTATTAATTGTTGTGCGGGGTAGCCGCGCAGTCTGATGCGCCTTGTCACAGTTCATGCGATTCGCCCCGTCGGAGGTTCGAGTCCTCCCTCAGGCATGGGTGTGTGTGTTGTCCTTAGCATAAGTTAGATTAAGTAGCTTGTAAGCATAGGGACCAATGACCTCAGCAGTTCAGCGCCATTGAACTTACCACAAATTTCCAGTTTTCAGGATTAATTGAGAGGTGTGTGTGTGTGTGTGTGTGGTTTTTTTTTTTTTTTTTTTTAAAAAAAGAGGGCAGGATGTCAAACCAGCCGACTGGGAGCAGGAGAGGCGCCACAGGACATTTTAATTTCCACTGTCCTGAATATAGTTTGATGGCATGTATTACAAAATATTACACGTTTGAATTCCACAGAGCGAGCGACATACAGTGACATGCGATAGAAGAATGCTGTGTGAAGAGACGTGGCACTGCACTTTGGCACACTTAAGACCAAATAACATGTCGTACATTTCCTCGAACACATATGTTTTATGTATTGGACTCTTCAGAAAGATGTGCACTACAAAATGAACATACTTTCGAAAAGTAAAATTTTTAAATATATGGCATCCTACCTCCAACGCTCAAGGAAGGGGGGGGGGGGGGGGGGGTCACTATCTAGTATTGCCCTGGGTCGGAAATATCATATATTAGGGGCTGATTCATAGAGCAGCCTGAGTTATAATTGGGAGGTGGGTAGTCTCCATGTGACCCGTGTTTATGTTTAGTGATTTTGCTGTTTCCTCTTTGTTCATTGCTCTCATGTCAAATGAAAACAAAATGGATTTCTGTGGCTGGGAGCTAAGTAGTGAATTAAAATACATTCACATAATTACAACCAAGCGAGGTGGCGCAGTGGTTAGACACTGGACTCGCGTTCGGGAGGACGACGGTTCAATCCCGCGTCCGGCCATCCTGATTTAGGTTTTCCGTGATTTCCCTAAATCACTCCAGGCAAATGCTGGGATGGTTCCTCTGAAAGGGCACGGCCGACTTCCTTCCCCATCCTTCCCTAATCTGATGAGACCGATGACCACACTGTCTGGTCTCCTTCCCCCAACCAACCAACCAACCAACATAATTACAGAATGCCAAAATATGTTATTAGTTTCAGATTTTATTTTATGTCCACGTTTCTGATAGTCAAACATTCATCGTCTTGCAAAACAGTGAAGTTATTTTTGTGGGTTTGCTAAAGAAGTTTGTCTTTTAATAATCTTTTCAGCTGAGGCAGTCAATTTATTTGAAACAAAGTGTTTAGTTCCACACTATTGGCTAGTTTCAACTGTCCGTTGCATTTCAAGTGCACTTTTTCATCTTACAGCACATATGGCATAATAAAGAACAAAACGTGAGATAATACAGAACTGGTACTCCAAGGTAATTTATGTCCAGATCTGGGCGTATGAATGTGCACTTCAAGCCTAATTATGCATTTTAGTATGGTTCATGAAATTCTGATGCTCTTGGAGTATCTTCTAATGTCTTGTTTCTTTTATGAGATACTGTAAGATCTTTTAATGTTTTACACGTACGAACATACGAGCTTTCTGCGCCATCGTAGCTGCACAAGCACGATGACATATGTTATCTGGCGCGCTCTGGCAACTGCTGAAATGAAACTATTTCCAACAGGTCGCAGGAAAATATTGCGAATGCTTGCTTGAAAAGTGTTACTTTCAAAGTAAATTTCCTTCTACGCAAGATTAACTATGTGCGAGAATGTACGATGAATTTCTTAAATCACAGAGCGTTTGACTCTCATTTAAAAATCAACTTTTTGAGGATGACCATGTAGAAGAATTTTGAGCCTAGAAGATCAGACATTTATGTTGTCATAAAAATTTTGCTGGCACATCTGAATGATGTATCTTAAATTGTAACTGACGCAACAAAGATCAATATTATATGTGAAAGCTTAGCTTCTCTTGCAGCTTATTAATCTTAAGAGACCAATATTGTATGTAAAAGCTTTTCTTTTCTTGTAGCAACACTGTGTATATTAATTTAAACCATTAACTTTTCCTATTTGTGTGTTCGCACTACTTAACAGGGATGTTGCTATTGGCTGACTACATCATGTGTCCTATGGTCTGAATATCCACTGTCATCGGCTGGCGAGATCACGTGACATGAACTATGACTGGCTTACAAAAGCGCAATCTCGATCTCAATGTTTTAGAAAGTAAAATGTGGTGTTTGGTGAATTTCGAATTTATACTTTCTTAATACAAAAATATGTACTGCACATGTTGCTGCATATCAAACATCTTTCCAAAACGTGTTTTCTTCCCTGAGTTTCATTTTCTAAAGTGCCGGGAAATTCTACGTCGGTGTATAAAACCATGACAATTCAAAGGATTGATAAGTTTTACAATTGCAAGGAAAAGTATACTGTAACTTAACATGGAAAAAGTTTATTTTCACCCAGGAAACAGTGTATTTTTAACCGGGAAATCGGGGAATTTTTTTCCTATGTCCGTGTATACACCCTGTTTTTGATGGGGATGTTGGGTACAAGCTGTGGGAATATGCAATAATGTATTGACCTGTGGAATGAATTGAATTGGTGTGTAGTCATGTACAGGATTTGATTCTACTTCTGCTTTTGCCGTAACTGTTATGTACTGTATCTTTCTGTCATAACACTCATTCACAATAATTTACAATTGTGGTGATTAATGATACGCTACTTTTCAAAGTGGTGGAGGAGGACTGCTGCTGTCCTGTGTGGGTACTTTAGCATGCCATTTGTCTGTTTCTGTGAGCTCATACATGGATGTCTGTGAGTGTGTCAGATGACAAGCAAAAAATAACGTAACACAACATATTATTTTGACGGCCAATTCTTGGTCTAAGAATATACACTGCTGAGCCAAAACGTTACAACCACTGAGAACAAAGTCTTTCAAATGGCACTGTTGTATCAAACATTCTCGGACTTCTTGCTGGGTCAGTTCAAGATAAAACTTGAGCTTTCGACAGGAACAACTGACTTTTAGAACTGTCGCTATGGTGGTTTTATACAGTCCATAGATGGCTTCTTATGGGTAATTAATTACGCTGTGCTGTTGCAGATGGTACCAACCTCTGCGCTAGTGGTGCCACCACTCTCGTCGTAGTGTAAACATACACATACATTAATCGGTGTATTACACAGAACAAAAACTATTTCTTATGAGGACCACTTGCATTTCAAAATTTATCATTTGAAGTACATGTTCTGAAAGAATGGCTGTGAGTCACATAATACAAAGTCAGTGTTCTCCAAGAAAAGGAAATGTGAAAACTTTGAACATTCATGTGATGAGCCACCAGTTGCATTCCTCCCTTTCTGCAACAATGCATCAAGCAAAATAGTAGTCGTCCTGGGAAGATGAGATGTAAGACAAATTTTCCGACCTTCTAATAAGATAAAAGAGATGCTATGCCCTGTTAAGGCCAATCTCTGTCTCAGCATGCCAGGGATTTATAACATCACTTGTGAGAGTGAAGGCAGTTACATCAGTCAGTCCATCTGATCAGTCAGTCCATCCATATCGTTTCTGATTGCTGCTCAGAACATCACGGTTTATTAAAAATCGAGAACTGGAGAAATCTGCAGTTGCTGAGCACAGCCTCATAAACACACACAAAGTTTTGTCCCAGGCTCCTTCCTAAATGATGGGATTCCCTAATTAAAGAGGCTTCAGATGTAAGAATGTGCACGAACTCCAACTGTGACAGTAGGTATAATCTTCGCAGTGCATGGAAGTGAGCTCTTGATGCAAAGACGAACTAGACGTATTCCTCTAAGTGTTTATGCTGTGACAGGAGCATGGCACCACCGGTGCAGACATTGACATCATCTGCAACAGCGCTGTGTAATTACCGACCAATCAGAAGCTGTCCACTGGCCATATAAGGCCACCACAGCAGCATTTTTGAAAATTATTTGCTCCTGACAAAGACAGTGGATGTAACTGTTGAAAAGTGTTACCTGCATACTCTGCAAACCACCATGAAGTGCATGGCGGAGGGTACGTCTCATTGTACCAGTTATTAGGGTTTCTTCCTGTTCCATTGATATATGGAGCACATGAAGAATGATTGTTTGACTGCCTTTGTGCGTGCAGTAATTATTCTCAGCTTATTCTCCCGATCCCTGTGTGAGCGATACATAAGGAGTTGTAGTGTATCCCTAGAGTAACCGTATGCCACATTGTTAACAACAGTCACACAAACAACAAAGTCACTGTCCCTCAAAATATTCGTATGATGAAATGTTTTCATAAATCTGAGGGAAGAAAAGCATCAGAATCACGAGGATAATGACATGCGTGAAGTTGGTTCTGGTGGCGGTGCTGCAAACCATCAGGTCCTGTAATCAAAGACATATAGAAGAGCAAATGCGTTCGTGGATCATGCTTCTTTCCCAGTGCCCACAGTTGCCATAAACCCTGAAAAGAACAAGACTGTGTGGCGCAAAGCGATTCTTGTGGACCATTGGCAGTGCTGGATGCTGTGGTGGGTGTAGCAAGTGTAGCGGTGTCCGATGGCGGCAACCATGCAGAAGTTCTGCCAGTGATGCCCCGTCTTGTGGGTGGGAGCAACAGGAAGTGAGAAAGAGATGTAGCACCTGTTCACGTGTGTGGGTGCTGCGAGGCTTTGACCATCTGTTGCTTGAAAGTGCGTACAAAGTGTTCTACTTCTCCTTTGGACTGTGGGTGAAATGGAGCACTTGTGAGATGATGAATGCCATTCCATTCACAAAACTGTTCAAAATCGTGTGAAGTGAACTGTGGTCTGTTGTTTGACACAAGTACTTCTGGCAAACCTTCTATGTAAAATACGGAGAACAACACTTGAATGGTGCTACATGATGTGGTGGAAGCCATAGGCACCACAAATAGAAACTTGCTAAAAAGAGTCTACCATGATGAGCCAGCGAGTGTTCCAAAATAGTCCTGCAAAGTCAGTGTGCACTCGTTTCCATGGTGATTGAGTTTTAGGCCAAGCTGAGAATGTTTATGGCAGAGCGGATTGGTTCTCCACGCATGCGCAACACTGTGCCGTCATCTGTTCAATGTGCGTGTCCATGCGCTGCGAGGTAGAGTGGTGTCGCGCTAACTGTTTAGTGCGAACAACTCTTCAGTATCCTTGATGGAGCAATCGCAACACATCCTTTTGTAACACTTTGGGAATAAGCACGCATGATTGTCCACTGTCATTTTGAACTAGAATCACACCCTTTTGAACTGAAAGGTTATGCCGACATGCAAAATATCGGCATACAGCTGTGTTCTGGATACGCTTCAATGAACGAGGCCAAGACGTGCGAATATAATGCAACAAAATCTTGAGATATGGGTCTGCTTCAATTTTTCTGTAGTGCAAGGGAAAAAGATTCCAGCAATGCAGAGTCCTGCACATAGATTTTGCAACAAGATGCAGCAGATGCATCAAAATCAGAGTCCAGGCCAATCGGAAGGTGAGATAGGGCGTCTGTATTGCCATGCTATGCTGTAGGTCTGTACACAACTTTGTACTGATACTGGGAAAGCAACAAAGCCCACTGTTGCAATTTTTGAGCATTGCATGTAGGAACTGGCTTTGACAGATGAAACAAGGACTGCAAAGGCTTGTGAGAACTTGCGACCATACAAATAGTGATGGAATTTTGTCTCACTATACACAGTAGTGAGAGCCTCTTTTTCAATTTGTGAATAATTGCACTGAGTTTGAGTTAACAACTTTGAGGCAAAAGCAATAGGTCTGTCTTGTGCAGCAATTCTGTGTGAAAGCACAGCGCCAATTCCGTAGGAAGAACCGTCGACTTACAAAACTACCGTCTTGGCAGGATCAAAATGCACTAAACATCTGTCTCTCAGCAAGGTATTTTTGAGTTTCTGAAATGCATCTATCAGTCTTTAGTCCAGACAAAAGGCACATTTTTGTAATGCAATGGAGCCACGATCTGAGTTGCATTTGGTTTGAATCGAATGTAGTATGTCACCTTGCATAGTACTGACTGCAGTTCAGACACATTGCGATGAATGTTAGCCTCACTTCTGGTGAAGTACAAGTCCCACATTGTACACTAGTGTGGTCACTATGTGCTGCCTGAGGCTGAGACTGATTGCGACTGTGACTGCAAGTGCAAGTGACTGGGCTGCGACAAATGATTTGGCTCTGTCTGCAATTGACTGGGCCCTCTGATCCGTGGCGGCAATCTAAATACTGGTGATCGAGAGGGCATTGGCGTCGTGTTTCTTGCGAGTTTGTGTTTGGCCTCTATAAGTTCGCTTGCTCCAGTGCCTACCATTGATCTTCTCGCAGCCTCTTTTCCAATCGGTTTGCTTGCGACAGCTTATGCAAGCACAGTTTATGCACTTTAGAAAAGAACTTTTATTTATTTCAATACATGAAGTGGTGAGACAGGCACAACTATCCCTGTTGTCCCTGACAGGTACTTATGAATGGTTAGCAGTTTCCACGCGTAGCTACTGAGCCTGGGCTGTACGCTGCCCAAACCGGCAATCTTTGGAGGCACGGATGTGTGGCAAGTCTGCAGTACTGTGCTGCCATATCTTGTGAAGGACTTAGTGCTGGCGGCAGGTGCAGCCTGGTCTCAAACCCACGGCTGCTGCTGGCGGTACGGCTTCTGGCAAGGACAAGTGATCCTTGCCTCAAAATCCAGTCTTATTTACTACTGCTTTCGGCTATCCTGGCTTTACAGTCCACTGGTGTGTTTGTTATTGTGACCCACATGTCACTACACTGGCACTATCAACTCATGACTGTTAATGCAATGCTCCATGGTCATTTCTGCACTACTTCTCCTTACTTTTGCAAAAGAGTTATAATTTTTGACTAAAGACTAGGTAATGGCCCTACAATTGTACCAAATTTATACCTGGTAAATTGCTTCAGATTTTGCTTGAAATTGATATTTATAAGTGTGGTTTCCATTTCCAAAATTAGTGATATGTCCCCTCAGGTACAAGCAAATAGCTGAATGCTTTTTAGTCGCTCATTTAACTTTTCAATTTCATCTTTACAGTTATTGCAAACACATTTTCTTACTACAAAACTATAACTTGTAGTTATATATTAATGTTACCTGCTTCTGTACTGGACACCCATCTTGTACAATTTCTTCTGGAGTGTGTTGTATAATTTGATGCCACATTGTATCACAATTTTTCTGATTGGAAGATGTTGTGGTAAATGGTACTACAAATCATATATATCCCATTTTGCTCCAATTTAACTGTTTTCAGAAGACAGCCCCTTGATAATAAGATTGTTTCTAGGATAAACAAACATGAAACATTTGCTAAACTCACAAAATAAGTGTGCAATATTCAATTTTAAGGCTAAAAATTAACATCAGTGTTCATTTGTACATTTGAAAGACAGTGTATGATCTGAGTTTCATTTCCCCAGAAAATGATCCTGTAGCATAGCAGTAAATAGAACTGTGCACAGTATGCCTGCACCACTGTTTATTTACTTGTTGCAGCTTTGACTATAGCACACCATTCAGAGTTTCTTTGACAAGTTACATGCATATTCCATTTATCCTGCTGCATGCATAGCCCTAAAAAAAATTGACATATAAAATTTTCTACAGTTTTCTCTTTTAGTCTTGTTTGGATACATTTGTGATCAAATTGATGACATAAGTTAAAAGACACATATGTGTTTTTTATCATTTAAAATTAGCTGCTCTGAAAGTCTTGAAATAGTTTTCTGTTGTAAACAGCAAACTTCATATGCTAAAAGCAGAGAGGATTACACTTGATTCAGCAGTAAACAGAAAAATATATTAGTGTTATCAGCATATAGAACAAATCTTAGAAGATGCATTCTGTCCTCAACTCTTCATTTCATCGTACAAGTTTCTCATACACAAAAATTAAATTGTTTTTTCTGTTGCTACTTCTGTAATGAATCAAAAGAAGAAGAGCAACAACAACAACAACAACAACAACTACTACTACTACTACTGCTACTACTACCACCACTAGTATTAAGTTTTAAAGATGGAATAATGATGATGGTGATGAAGATGGCAATATGGAAGTAAGAGAAAAATGCACACAATTGAAATGACAGTAATCTTTCCAGAATAAAGAAATCAATCAGTAAATAAAGTTTAGTAACTGAGATTTTAGAGCCACACATTCTTGTCATAAAAAAAGGATTAGCTCTAATTTGTCTTTGGCATTCTGCGAGTTTGTGAGATTAAAGTTAATTTCCCTATATCTGCATGGATTTTCTAAGACTTTGGTATCGGCTCTTACAATTAAGGTGGTGATTATCTTCTTTCACAAAAAATAAATATCGCAGAGTGTGAATAAAAGTGCAGTCTGTGATTTATATATTTGAGGAATAACACACTTGAAAATAATCTTTTTGTTTGTGAATAAGAATGAATGAAATTTTGAAATAATAGATCCACTGAAGAATATTGCAGAATTATTTCCTACAGAATTCTTTTTAAATATATCTTGCCCAGTGCATAGTGTTACATTTGCTTGCTAAGATTACTGTGAACCCAAGTTCTGAAATTGGAGGCTCAAATTCAGTTGCTTTTTCTGCTGTCCACCATGCCCTCATATCCATACCCCCCTCCCCCGTGTGTGCGTGTGTGTGTGTGTGTGTGTGTGTGTGTGTGTGTGTGTGGGCGGGTGTGCGTGCGTGCGTGTAAGTTTAAAGCATATTTAATAAAACATTTTGTACTTTTACAGGTTTGTTTTGGGATCAAGGGCATTTGCAAACAAATACATTCAGCAGTTTACGGAGATCTTCACGGAAGAGGGACGCAAATCAGTACGCATCACCCACATTGTGCCCGGACAACCTGTCCGGGTGCGGTGTACTGCTGGCATGGTCGAGCGAGATGCAAAGGCGGCAGCTGCAGCATTTGCTCAACAGAGGCAGGCAAGAGCTCTGGCTCAGGCTCAGGCTCAAGCACAAGCCCAGGCTCAAGCACAGGTTCAGGCTCAAGTACAGGTGCAGCCCCAGGTTCAGGCCCCAGCTGCGGTGGTTGGGACTGGCATCCCTCTGACGTCTCCTGCTCATACTGTTCTCAGCAGTGTAAGTAATACATAGTTTACATTCTCTCTCTCTCTCTCTCTCTCTCTCTCTCTCTCTCTCTCTCTCTCTCTCTCTCTCTCTCACACACACACACACACACACACACACACACACACACACTCTGGGTCAATCCATACCAAGTGTTCCAAGAAAAAAATAATTGGTTGCTTGACCGCCTCAGAAAAATTTTATGTTTGCTGGTTGAATTCCCCATTGTTTAGTAGACACAATTTTTTTTTTTGATTTATAGTTTAGTATTTTGAAATGGTGGCCATATTTGCTCCAGGCCGCATTAGTTTTTTCGTATTTGCAAGCATCTACATGTTTTACAATTATTCAGTAGTGGATTGTCTTAAGTCTTTCAGAAAAGATGCATTCAGTTCAGCACACTCTGGGCTACAAATTAACATCATTATCACTTAGCTGAATGTATTCATTAATATATTTTAATAGTTCAAAATTATCAGCCACAAATTAAAACAAACTCAATTTTTGAACAGTAGTTTTTCAAAGAAAGATTAATTTCTCAGCTTTAATATTTTTTCTGCTATTACACTGTATAGTGTAGTTACTTTTTACAGAGTATCAATGATGAGCAGCTTACACTTTAAAAAATACACTATTTTAAAGAAATGGATTTTTTTTTAATTTTTCCATTTTGTGGCCTGCAATATCTTTGTTGGGGAACCAGATGAAAATCTGAAAATTTCACAGTTACAGTGTATAATTTAATCATATCTATGATTACTTACTTTTTTATTGAAAATAAGCATCCTAATTACTTTATATTGTTCTCCTGTTATTTGGTTTTAGTACATTGCTCATTGAACATTTGAGAAATTTGTTCACTCAGTTTGGGTGTTAGATTATAAGTTTGCCCAGTAACAGTTGTAAATTCCATGGGAGACAGCTTCCTTAGTACATTTTTAAGTGGCATCCAAACTTGATCCTTCTCAATTTTTTTAAAAGATGTCCTTGGTCCTGGAGAGTGTTAAAATACAACATGTATATCTTGGTTTTGACAGATATTATCACCTTCGCCAATCCACCAATGTCTCCCTTGTCAAAAAACAGAGGGACAGAGTAAATGCTACCTCACCTGTGAGTTCATAGTCTCATTATTGATAGCTCTGACCTTGATCATATTTGGTGGCACTATTGTTCAGTGTGTGTGTTATCTTTCCTTCATCAGTCCGAGAATCGAGGTTTTAAATTTGCATGTACATTGCCTTTCCGTTGCATTTTGCCTTGAAAATGACGGGGTGTTCTCCCGCCAAAATATCGGTGGTCGTTGAAAGTGTTACCTGGCTGAATTCCCGGAAGTTATTTGCAATAGCAAGGCAGGCTTGTTTGCCTGGACAATCTTCACATTTTTCCTTGATCATACAATTGTAACTGTCAATATTGCGTATCATAACTGCCAAAAGGTCTTTATAGTCAAATCTAAGATTGGCCCCGTCTATCATCAACTTTATGTTCTGATGATACAAACAAACACAAACATTATGGGTGCCAGATGCCCCTGCAGCAATACACCATCTTGGTTTCAACTCGCAAAACTTTGATCTTCCAATTTTAACGTAAGCATTTTCTTTTTTAAATTCAGTGACTAGTTCATTTAAATTACACAATATTAACCTTTTTTGTCTTTGAATCTTAGAACCATTTTCTCTCACAGAAAAATAGTCTTTTTGTGCCAGACGTCAAATGGCTGTTATTGTCGTCATAATACTTAATAAATTTATTGTGTTTTCATCTACCAAATTAGACGCACTTTTCTTTTGTAATGCTGGTAAAATTCCCTGTTCTTTTACTAATTGCCTTGTTAATTAACAAGATGTTCTGACACATTAAATTCATCACTGACTTTTGCTCGACTCCAAGAATTCCGCAGTAAACTAGTAATCTTAATTTTATCCTCTTTGTGTGAAGTACTGCATTTAGTTTTTAGTTTTTCTATCAGTTAATCATATTCAGGTGGTGAAGTTTTAGAACTTCCATCTGTTTTAGTACAAATTGTATTTTGAAATGAAACTTCCAAATTCTTTTTGACTGTAACTGCCATTTTCTCAGTTTTTGTAATCGAGGCACTTGGTCTTTTATCTTGACTTAGTTTCATAATTTAACTAGCAGGCGATATATCCAGGATTTCACAAGCTGTATCTACTTTTTTAATGCTTGCTGATATGTCACAAAATTCTGTATCTGAGGTTTCACTATCCTTTCTGTTGTGAATTACAAATATCTTAGAATAATGTTGGACACAGTGATTTTCCTCGTATGAGACTGACAAAAGGACTTTTATTTTTAGAATAATGATCAAATGTTATTTTTCACAGACCTTTTGTTATAGGTTTCTTATGTTTCTCAAAAGGGTCCATGCAAGACTGACCAAAAAGGTGATGGAATTTTATTAAGTATTTCATTTCACGGTACTTGCATGCTAATTTGACCTCTGGGCTGACTTGTAAGTAAACCTTCACTTTTTCTTCTTCACTGTAATCTTCAGTTAAAGTAATCTCTTTAGGATACACTCCATACACACTTTTATGACATGCTTCATTAATAACAACACCAACAGAACATCGAGACACCATTTTTCAACTGCACACTTCAAGAACAATTGTTGGTGTAAGGAGTAAGACAACAATCAGACTCGTATAGGCTTGCAGATGTAATTGTTAGCCTGCTGAAACCATTACCACAACATTGTTTCAACAAATAATCACTAACTAGTGTAATGTGGTGTGTTACGTTATGCAATTGGTACACTTTATTTGATTAGCCTACGAGATGTCGCAGATGTTAAAAAACGTATTTTTTACTTGTGTTTGTAATCTTTTTTCCTTAACTTCCAATTAAATCTCAAAGTTGAAATTTATACTGAAGTTTGATATCATCAAGGTCTATTAACTGTGAAATTTTCAGATTTTCATCTGGTCCCCTAACAAAGATATTGCAGGCGACAAAATGGAAAAATTAAAAAAAAAAATCCCTTTTTAAAAATAGGGTTTTTTTTTTTTTATTTAAGTGTAAGCTGCTCACCAGTGATACTATATAAAAAGTAACTATACTATACATTGTAATAGCAGAAAAAATATTAAAGCTGAGAAATTAATCTTTCTTTGGAAAACTACTGTTCAAAAATTGAGTTTTTTTAATTTGTGGCTGATGACGTTGAACTATTAAAAATATATTAATGAATACATTCAGGTAAGTGATAATGATGTTAGTTTGTAGCCCAGAGTGTGTTGAACTAAATGCATTTTATCTGAAAGGCTTAGGACAATCCACTACTGAATAATTGTAAAAAATGTTGATGCTTGCAAATATGAAATAATGCATGCAGCCTGGAACAAATACAGCAACCATTTCAAATTAATAAACAATAAATTTTTTATGGATTATTGACCCCTCTGTATGTGTGTGTGTATGGGGGGGGCTGGAGCAGAAGCCTTGAAAATATATAATTTTGAGTAGTAGAGAACATTAACAAATATCGTCAAAGTCACCTTATACGAAAGTTCGAACATCTGTATTCGTTACCAGTGATTTTCATGAATGGAGGCACCATCACAACTGCATTTGTTGCTTCATCAAAACATAAACTGTTGTACATATTGAAGGGAGCAACATTTGTAGGATGTTTTCTGACGGTATCAATCGTGAGTCTAATACTGCCATGATGGAAATTGTTTTTTTATATATGATAGTTGTGCCAGTGCTTTGATGAAATCAACAAAGCACTTTTTAAGTAATAGGAGCAAAACTGTGTCTGCGCTCAGACGTCTTCCATTGAGCAATTCAAACTGAGTATAATTGGTAAAGATCTTAACTTTATATCTCTTTGATGTGGTCACTGGAGTAGTTTTTCATGTATGAGACACAGCAATCTTAATAAATATACGCAACTGAGCATAGCCCCCCCCCCCCCCCCCCCCCCACACACACACACGAAAAAATTAAAAATATGATGCACACAATTCAGATTAACACATACAGATTTCTCAGTGCAAACCTAATATGTATCATTTCTGTCCGTCCATTCACATTCTCATTTCCATTTCGGACTAACATGTCAGTTGAGACTATGGAACCAGAACAGATAATTGTGTTAAACAGCAATAGAACAGACTCTCCTCTGTTGCTTCTGTGCTGTTAACTGCTGTAACAAAAAAAGTGACGTTTTGACCCCCCCCCCCCCCCCCCCCCACACACACACACACACACACACACACACACACACACACAAAGTTCAATGTATCATTGGGTCAAGTCGTCGGGAAAGATCCTGCTTGCTTATTTTGTCGTTGGATATTATATTAACAGAAGGTGTCATAATTCTTTTCAGTGTTAGTCCTCCTGTACCTCCACCTCCGCTATGCTACCTCCAGTTGAGGAAAGGTGCCAATTGTGAAGCAGTGTTTTTGAAACCCTCAAAGAAAAGGGCCTTTAGCTTTTGGATTCAAGGTCCCATACTAAGCTCCTGTTAATCAAGCACTAACATGTTTTCCGATGCAGCTGGTAAGAGGCTCATTCCTATAATCTCGATTTCTGCAGTCATATTTTTGCTTTATGAGGTGGGTGGTGAGTACATTCCTCCGCAAAGAGGAGTAGTACTCAGCTTCATTAGAGCACGCGCGAGAGAGAGGAATTGTGGTGGAAAGGGATAACACTAATGGGGTTAAGAATAGGAGACAGGCTGGTGAGACATGGTCACCATCTTTGAGGGAGAACTCCCAGCGTGAGGGAAATTGTGGCATACCAGTTGGAATGCACCGTATATTGATTGAATTTTATATTCTGATGTGTGAGCAGTTGTTGGCTTTGGAAAGCATTACTTATCCCTTGTTTTAGGTAATATTGAGGTTATAAAATTTTGTGTAGTATTCAGAATCCTGCTCAGACTATCAAGATATTTCTGTGTGTATGAGGTGGGTGGTTCATCATTATCTATTCCATCTGAATAATGTTTCATAAGTGTTACCGCTTTTACACTTAACTATTAACTGTAGTTTCAACAGAGACTCTAGTTTCTGTTTACACTCTTTCATGATTTGTGTGTGTATTATGTATTTTAAATGTACTTATATCATAGTGAAGACAGTAAGGCACTAAAAACCAAGGTGTTTTGCACCTAAAGTGCTAAAATTATCTGTTGTTAGTTGCAGGTTATTCCAGTAGCAGTTGTTAGTTCACATAAAGAACTCTTGTTTCTCACTGAAGGCTGAAAGTCTTAGGAGTAACATATGTAGGATGTTTCAGACTTTAGCCACTGTTGTGACAGGCAGTATGAATGGCCTTGCCACAGTGATAACACTGATTCCCATCAGATAACCGAAATTAAGCGCTGTCAGGCTTGGCCAGCACTTGGATGGTTCACTGCCCGTGTCTGTTTAGTGCTGTTGGCAAGTGGGGTGCACTAAGCCCTTCTGAGTCCAGTTTAGGAGCTACTTGATATAGTAGCAGTGGCACCGGTCAGGAAAACTGACAGTGGCCGGGAGAGTGGTGTGCCGATCGCATGCCCCTCTGTATCCACATCTGGTGATACCTAAGGGGTGAGAATGATGACACAGTGGATGGTTAGTACTGTTGGGCCTTCAAGGCCTGTTTGGATTATGATGTTTTTTAAATAGACCATGTACTGTACTGATAGAAAGTTGTTCTGTTAAAATGTTGCTGTATTCCTGTGTTTTAGACACATCTTATAAACTGAATATTTGTGTGCTGTTGATTAAGGTTGTGATGGAAGTTGCAGAATTATCAAGTCCTCTGTGTGGCAAGTATTGTCTGTGACTAACCATACGATAGAGGCATTGGGCCAGTTTTTGCTGGTACCCAGGTAACAAATGGTATGGTCCTTAGTTGAGGGTTTTCAGCCTTTTGTTACCTCTCAGGCTACCTTTTTATGAAACACAGACACCAAGTGCGATGGTAGTGCCACGATAAAACAAGATCACACTTTTAATATTGAAGCTGAGAAATCACCATCCACGCCTGTAATGTCCGGGGCATAGGTGGTGGTTAACAGTGTCACTGTAGCAGTGTTCCACCCATAGGGAAATCTCCAGTCAAAGTGGCTGGCACAGTGGTGTGCAACTCACGATGAAGAGGCTGAAAAAGACTTCAGCAGCCCTACTGGAAGGAGATCATTTTAATACAGAAAATGTGAGCCTAAGATGTTCCCTCCCTGGCCACACCATGCGAGGAAAACAAATCCAAAAGAAAGGGGGGGGGGGGGTGGGGCAATACTCTCCTCAGTACCTGGTTTGCACCAAGACTGATACTGAGTCCGTTTTGGCTGCAAATCATTGTTTCCTATAGAGTGTCTCAAAGATAAATTTGAGCAAGAAGCTACAGTTGACAAAATGCCACAGTTTACTCCTCATCAAACCAGTGACCAATGCCCAATTCAAAGGCATTACCTCCTGTGAGAAGATTGGCATCATTTCCATAACAGTTACATCTCACAAGAGACCTAATATGGTACGGGGTCTAATATTTCTCTGCGGCCTAACATTGCAGACAGATGAGGAATTGCTTTCCAACATAGAATAATGGGGCATCTGTCTCATCTCCCCTACTAACTCAACACTGTTTTGGGAATCTTTGTTCTCCTCTCTGGCCATCAGTGACCTACTTGACAGCTCTCCTCATTGTTTTCCGGGGCCTATTTTTCAGACTGTCTCTATCCTGCATCTGACATCAGTCAGAAACTGGAGGAGGCAAAGGTATGGGCCACAGAATGATTTGCTCATCTCTCATCTTCTGTCCCAGTTTCTCACCTTGCTACATCTCAACCAAGTTAAAAGTGGTAAAGGGGGGAAAAAAGATGAATATGAATCTAGCAGTGCAACAGATTCCCCTCCTCCAAATCCAACCTCCCACTTCATATAGAATAGAAGTCATCCCTTCTTAACTGGTATTGCAGTTCGTACAGACATTATCCAGTGGACTTTGGCAAGCAGCCAAATGCCCAAGATGGAACAACAGCAGTATGAAAAGGATAGATTGTCGCCCAGCACATAGAGGAGGCGTTAAGTTTCAGACAGGCACAATGAAAAGACTGATAAATATTTAAGCTTTCAGACCAAAAAGGACTCTCTTAACTAAAAGCTAAAATGTTTAGTAGTATTTTCATTGTGTCTGCCCGCAACTCAATGCCTGCTGTGTGAGGTAAGTAGCAGTCTATCCTCTTCATATTAATGCACCATGAATTCATTACCACTGTCTTGTTGAAAACAGACACCTCTTTTCACTTTGTTCCAGTGATATGTATTGCCCTTTAGGAAAGTGAGTTTCCTGAAGCCCATACCCTACACCCACCCTATGCAATATTGTGTTTATTTAAAAAGTCAGGATCGTCTAAAAATATCATTTGGTGCCAATGTTTTTATGCTGTTAGCTGCAAACATCTTTGGTTGAAAGGTGCCACTCTATACTGTGTTGTAAGCTATGGCTGTGTGCATGTGGACATCTATGTACTTTACAATCTGTAACATATACACTTTCCTCCCCTCTAGATGGATGATGATATATCTTGAGAGAGTTATTCTGATCTCTCAGTTACCCTTGCCTTTCTCCACTTAAGAGACTCACAACCGTTATTGGGCATTGTCGAGATTACTGGCTAAGGCAAGTCAATGAAACAAGTGGCTCAGATTGTGAATTATGTTTGTTGAATAATTTTCTTCAGTTGTCATCCATTGTTATTCCTTACAGTTACAACTTTTTTTGTGTTTTCATTACAGTTTGCAACAAAGGCCACTAATGTGTTGACACTTGTATGTGAAGTAACCTGCTCAAATATTGATGGAAGAAAGTTCCATTATTAGTATATAACCAACAAGGGAAAGATATGCCATGCTAGTAATCTATCCTGGGTTAAATCTCCAGTTTCCATGCAATACCTTATGATGTGATAGTCTGCAGCACAGTTGATAATCTATGACGGGGGATATTAAATTAAAAGTGACACATAGTGCTATTCTAGATGGGGAAGCATTGTGAAAACACCTGATTTCCCCTTTTTATTTCCATTAATACCATGCTCATCCATAACAACACAAATGCCAGACAGCGCAATGATCACTCTTTCACAAAATACAAAATCATTTTAGAAGAAATTGCAGGAAGGTACCAGGTAGTCTGTGACACTACAATCTTCTACAAGTTTACAGACGAGGATTCCCACATTGTTCCCAGCATGCACTGCCCAAGTGGATATTGATAATTGCGTAAGGAGTGTTGCTGGACTGTTATTTACATATTGACAAATGTTTCGTGCCATGTTCAGAAAAGAGAATTTTATAGTAACTTATCATTTTCCACTTAAAAATGATAATCCCACATTTATGTTTCAGTCACAGCAACAGCCTCATCAAGAACAGCAACAGCAACAGCAACAACAACACCAACAGCTGCAGTTGCTTTTACAGCAGTCACAGCAGCAACAACAAGCACCTCAAACTCAAGTTCAGAATCAAGTACAAGTACCAGCACCAGCAGTGCCCAGCCATGCATGCCTTACCTCGTTGTTGCAACAACACCATCAGCCACAGCACCAACAACAACAACAGCAGCAGCAGCAGCTGTCAGCCCAACAGCAAGAACGAGAGCAACAGCGGAATCAAGAGGAAAACCATCTGCTGACTGACAACCCTGAAATTAGTGCTCTAGTAACCAGTCTTATGAACTCTGCTGACCAATACGAACAACAACAGCAGCAACAGCAGCAGCAAGCAGGTAAACCAACTGATTTAACTGGTATTTACAGAATTTTTCTCTTCTTGTGCTTTCATTCAAGATCTGCATTTGAATGTGGCTTGTAGACCATAATGTACCTCAGAATGTCCTTTGAGAATTTTAAGGCAAGCACGTTATGTATCAGCGGACTTAATATGTTGTTGACTTACTTGATGTTGCTTCCCTTACCACAGTCCTCTTCCTCATACATCTGGGCCTGCCTCTCTTTCTCATTTCCTGTGAATTCGATTCTACTCCTGGTCGATTGGTCCATTCCTGCTTTCTCAGTGTGCACCCCAGCAGTCTCCACTTTCTCTCATATCTAGTTTGTTTTCCTCCAGAACTCCTCATTACTTTTTTTTTCTGGACACCAAACAGTCATGATGGGCTAGAGAAACCTATTTATGAAGCTCTGTAACTGTGATGTTATCTTCTTGGCTACTTTCCAGCTTTCACTGGTGTATTGGACAGCCTTCACATTTGCATTAACAATACAAATTTTAGTTTTGTGCATGATGGTTCTGTTCTGCCATTTTGTATACAACTGCGTTATGAGAGAATTTGTCTTTCTTACGTCGTTCTCTGCATCTTCTCTAGCTCCACCTCTTCTGCTATCACACTACCCAGTGAGTTAACAGTTTGCACCTGCTGCCCCTCTACAAAGAGAGGCTCTTCCATGTTCCGAAAGTTTACTCAAATTTCCTTTGTCATATCTATATTTATTTTGTGGCCAGAACACTCTTCTTTTATTTAAAGAGTTTAATTAATGTTTCTTATCTTTTAGCCTAATACAACTGTGTTTTTGTTGTTGTGGTCTTCAGTCCTGAGGCTTGTTTGATGCAGCTCTCCATGCTACTCTATCCCGTGCAAGCTTCTTCATCTCCCAGTACTTACTGCAACCAACATCCTTCTGAATCTGCTTAGTGTATTCATCTCTTGGTCTCCCTCTACGATTTTTACCCTCCATGCTGCCCTCCAGTGCTAAATTTGTGATCCCTTGATGCCTCAGAACATGTCCTACTAACCGGTCCCTTCTTCTTGTCAAGTTGTGCAACAAACTCCTCTTCTCCCCAATTCTATTCAACACCTCCTCATTAGTTATGTCATGTATCCATCTAATCGTCAGCATTCTTTTGTAGCACCACATTTCGAAAGCTTCTATTCTCTTCTTGTCCAAACTATTTATCGTCCATGTTTCACTTCCATACATGGCTACACTCCATACAAATACTTTCAGAAACGACTTCCTGACACTTAAATCTATACTCGATGTTAACTAATTTCTCTTCTTCAGAAACGCTTTCCTTGCCATTGCCAGTCTACATTTTATATCCTCTCTACTTTGACCATCATCAGTTATTTTGCTCCCCAAATAGCAAAACTCCTTTACTACTTTGTGTCTCATTTCCTAATCTAATTCCCTCAGCATCACCCGACTTAATTCGACTACATTCCATTATCCTCGTTCTGCTTTTGTTGATTTTCATCTTATATCCTCCTTTCAAGACACTGTCCATTCCGTTCAACTGCTCTTTCAAGTCCTTTGCTGTCTCTGACAGAATTACAATGTCTTTGGCGAACCTCAAAGTTTTTATTTCTTCTCAATGGATTTTAATACCTACTCCGAATTTTTCTTTTGTTTCCTTTACTGCTTGCCCAATATACAGATTGAATAACATCGGGGAGAGGCTACAACCCTGTCTCACTCCCTTCCCAACCACTGCTTCCCTTTCATGCCACTGTATTCTTATAACTGCCATCTGGTTTCTGTACAAATTGTAAATAGCTTTTCGCTCCCTGTATTTTACCCCTGCCACCTTCATAATTTGAAAGAGAGTATTCCATTCAACATTGGCAAAAGCTTTCTCTAAGTCTACAAATGCCAGAAATGTAGGTTTTCCTTTCCTCAATCTAGCTCCTAAGATAAGTCGTAGGGTCAGTATTGCCTCACGTGTTGCAACATTTCTGCGGAATCCAAACTGATCTTCACCGAGGTCGGTTTCTACCAGTTTTTCCATTCGTCTGTAAAGAATTTGCATTAGTATTTTGCAGCTGTGACTTATTAAACTGATAGTTCGGTAATTTTCACATCTGTCAGCACCTGCTTTCTTTGAGATTGGAATTATTATATTCTTCTTGAAGTCTGAGGGTATTTCACCTGTCTCATACATCTTGCTCACCAGATGGTAGAGTTTTGTCAGGACTGGCTCTCCCCCCAAGGCTCTCAGCAGTTCCAATGGAATGTTGTCTACTCCCGGGGCCTTGTTTCGACTCAGGTCTTTCAGTGCTCTGTCAAACTCTTCACGCAGTATCGTATCTCCCATTTCTTCATCCTCATCCTCTTCCCTTTCCATAATACTGTCCTCAAGTACATCACCCTTGTATAGACCCTCCATATACTCGTTCCACCTTTCTGCTTTCTCTTCTTTGCTTATAACTGGGTTTCCATCTGAGCTCTTTACATTCATACAAGTGGCTCTCTTTTCTCCAAAGGTCTTGTAGGCAGTATCTATCTTACCCCTCATGAGATAAGCCTCTGCATCCTTGCATTTGTCCTCTAGCCATCCCTGCTTAGCCATTTTGCACTTCTTGTTGTTCTCATTTTTGAGACGTTTGTATTCGTTTTTGCCTGCTTCATTAACTGCGTTTTTATATTTTCTCCTTTCATCAATTAAATTCAATATTTCTTCTGTTACCCAAGGATTTCTACTAGCCCTCATCTTTTTACCTACTTGTTCCTCTGCTGCCTTCACTACTTCATCCCTCAGAGCTACCCATTCTTCTTCTACTGTATTTCTTTCCCCCATTCCTGTCGATTGTTCCCTTACGCTCTCCCTGAAACTCTGTACAACCTCTTGTTTAGTCAGTTTATCCAGGTCCCACCTCCTTAAATTCCTACCTTTTTGCAGTTTCTTCAGTTTTAATCTACAGTTCATAACCAATAGATTGTGGTCAGAGTCCACATCTGCCCCTGGAAGTGTCTTACAATTTAAAACCTGGTTCCTAAATCTCTGTCTTACCATTATATAATCTATCTGAAACCATCTAGTATCTCCAGGGTTCTTCCATGTATACAACCTTCTTTCATGATTCTTGAACCAAGTGTTAGCTATAATTAAGTAATGCTCTGTGCAAAATTCTACCAGACGGCTTCCTCTTTCATTTCTCACCCCCAATCCATATTCACCCACTATGTTTCCTTCTCTCCCTTTTCCTACTCTTGAATTCCAGTCACCTGTGACTATTAAATTTTCGTCTCCCTTCACTACCTGAATAATTTCTTTTATCTCATCATACTTTTCATCAATTTCTTCATCATCTGCAGAGCTAGTTGGCATATAAACTTGTACTACTGTAGTAGGCATGGGCTTTGTGTCTATCTTGACCACAATAATACGTTCACTATGCTGTTTGTAGTAGCTTTCCCGCACTCCTATTTTTTTATTCATTATTAAACCCACTCCTGCATTACCCCTATTTGATTTTGTGTTTATAACCCTGTATTCACCTGACCAAAAGTCTTGTTCCTCCTGCCACCGAACTTCACTAATTCCCACTATATCTAACTTTAACCTACCCATTTCCCTTTTTAAATTTTCTAACCTACCTGCCCGATTAAGGGATCTGACATTCCACGCTCCGATCCGTAGAACGCCAGTTTTCTTTCTCCTGATAACGACGTCCTCTTGAGTAGTCTCCGCCTGGAGATCCGAATGGGGGACTGTTTTACCTCTGGAATATTTTACCCAAGAGGACGCCATCATCATTTAACCATACAGTAAAGCTGCATGCCCTCGAGAAAAACTGTATCATCTGTGCTCCTCACACATTTGAAGCTGTAGCTGATGAGTCGTAATCGTCACCCCATTCTTGCTCAACAGGTACTTCACATCTTAAGTTCTTCATTAATAGCCGTTTGATGACATTGTACAGTTTCTTTATATTCCCCCATCTTGCTGTTTATTCTGATAACTGTATCTGCTCATCTACCCAATTCCTTCTCTCCCTCCTAATCCCTATTTCCACTCTTTTGTTTGTCTCCATATATTATGTGTGTGCTTCAATCATCTGCCCACTTGTCTTACAAAGATTGAACTTTTGTTTTAGTTCTGTCTTTTGGTTAATTTCATTCGACGTGTCACAGAAATGGTGTGTCGTAAATCTTAAGATGTGCTCTCCAACACCTAGATAATTATCTCTTAAATATTGTGGAAACCTGCATCGATTCCTTCCTGCATGAAGTTTTCTACAGAGAGGTCCTGAAATCTGTGTTGTAGTTCAGGGACAAAGCTTTCTTTGACCTACTTACCAGATAGGACAGATGTGAAAATTACCAAACTATCAGTTTAATAAGTCACAGCTGCAAAATACTAACACGAATTCTTTACAGACGAATGGAAAAACTGGTTGTTGGGGACTGCACTGGATGAGATTTGAAAACCTTAAGACTTAAAGGCGAAAGACAGGGTAATAATCAAGACAGAGATTACAGTCAAAACATTGTGCAAGAGTGAGTAAGAGGGGAAAGCTAAGTGCATTACATGTGATGGAGATGTGTGTGTGTGTGTGTGTGTGTGTGTGTGTGTGTGTGTGTGTGTGTTTGGGGGGGGGGGGATGTGGTAGGAAAAAATTGACGAGACAAAAAATAAAAGATTCAGAAAACTAAAACAGAATGAAGGAAGGAATAGTTACTGAGTAGAAATGCCGAGACCCATGAATTAGAGAATTAATTAATGTAAATTAAGGTCAGGTGAGTGGCAAGGACCAAGGACATGTTGCAAAACCTGTTCCCACCTGCAGAGTTCTGAGAAAATTGTGTCTGGGGGTAGAACCCTGATGGCCCAGTGGTGAAACACGCATTGAGGTCACAATTGCCATGTTGTGGAGCATGCTCTGCAAAAGGATATTGTGTGTTGTCAGTATATACTTTCACCTATGCCCATTCATCCTAAGTGATAACTTGATAGTAGACAAACCAGTGTAGAAGGCTGAGCAATGTTTACATAACAGCTGGTATATGACATTGTTGTTTAACCGGCAGCTCCCTATTTGATGTTATATGTTGTGCTAATTACAGGGGTTATATAGGTAGCAGGGCAAATCTTACAGAGGGGGTGGTCACAGGGGTAGAAGCCATAAGGTTGGAAAAAGAGTTGAGCGGCAGCAAAGGTTCGGAACATGATTTTGTAGACATTGGGCAGGAGGCAATGAAGAGTATTCTAGGTGTGACGGACAGTATGTCATACAGAATGCACCTCATTTCCAGGCATGATTTTGGGAAATCATAGCCCTGTCGTAGGTGACTAACGTATTGAGAACCAGGATAATACTGAATGATGAGAGGAGTACTCCTAAGTTGTTTCTTGGGGGGGATCAGCAGTGCCAGGACTGGGTGCGATGGCCCAGAAATCTGCTTTTGAACTAGACTGGTGGGGTAATTATGTCCATTGAGGGCTGAGGTGAGAATGGTGTGATGTATGGCCGTAAAGAGTCTTCATGTGAACAGATATGTTTGCCCCGAATGCCAAGGCTTTATGGGAGGGATTGTTTGATGTAGAAAGGATACAAGCTGTCAGAATGTAGGTACTGTTGTTTGTTAATAGGTTTAATATGAGCAGAAGTGTGTAGCTGGCCCATGGTGAGGATGAGGTGAGCATCAAGGCAAGTGGCATTGATTTGCCCTATGCGCCCTGCTGCTTATACCAGCCATATAACTGGCAAAACATGTTCTATCAAAGGGAGAGCCACCTGCAAAATAACAAATGTTGTGTACCAGTTGTTGTGTAAAACTGGTCAGCCTTCTGCATTGGTATGAGTACCACCAAGTTATCAGTTACGATGAATGCTTACAGACAAAGGGTGTATATTAGTACCACGCAGCATACTCTACAATGTGGCAGCCATGACCTGGGTGCCTTTTTCACATATGCCCATTAGATTCTTCCCCAAGACACCACTTTCTCAGAACTCTGCACTTGGGAACTGGTGTTACAATGTGTCCTTGGTCCTCTCCACTCACCTGGCCTTAGTTTACGTTAATTATTTTCTCTAATTTCGTTGATCTCAGCACTTCTTGTCAGTAACTATTCCGTTCTTCATACTGTAGTTTTCTATATCATCTATTTTCTGCCCTGTCTGTTTTTCCCTGAAATTCCGCCCACACACAAGCACCCACCTGCTCCTCCTGCCCCCCCCCCCCCCCCACACACACACACACTCACATCCCCACCTACTCTGCCACCCACCCCCATCCCCAGCCCCCACGCACGTACACATTCTTCTGCCACATAATGTTCTTACCTTTCTGCTATTATAACCTCTTGCACAATGTTCTGTCAGTAATATCTGTCTTGCTTATTATCCTGTCTTCCACCTTTAAGCTCTAAGGTTTTCAAATCCCATTCAGAGCAGTTCCCAACAACCAGTCTTTCCTTCTCATCCCACCCGGTAAGTCTTCCCTGACCTGGGCTACCGGGTAAGTTTTCCGAACTCTACATGTTTGCTAAACCTTACCAATCTTTTTCCTTCACCCCTCTTCCTTCCCCTTCAACATTTCTGCCAGAAGAAGAAACCACTGGCTGTAGACGCTTGCACATTTCTTAACTGCTTGTGTGTCTTTTCTCCTGCCACTGATTGGTGAGTAGATTTATTATCTATCCAGTTATTCTGTATTTTCAAAATCTGATTATTTTTGTTGATATTTTCATATTTTTGCAGAAAGTGTTGAAACCTAGGGCTGTGAGATCAGTTTAATTTACAGTAACATGATCAGGTGAAACCCATAATCTCTCTTGGCCTTCTGGGGGAACATTATACCTCCAAATGATTAGGTCATGATTGGTGAACATTGTAGTGACTACTACACTGTGAATCAACGTTTAATACAGTAACACTTTTTTATTGACATCAAAAGTAGAAGCACTGGCATACATTGATCCAGAGTAAACCAAACAAAGTTCAGTAGCAGATTGAAGATAGTCGTAGCGTAGATTACAAGAACACAGTTATTACTGTGCACGTAGCAAAATGAAGAATGGAGCCCAGGCCGTAGCCTAAGTTAGCCACCATTGTTCAAATGGGTGCCAATTTGTGTGCTGTGAGCATCAGTGTGTGCGTCTGTGTCACAGATTGCTAGAGGGTAGCAGGTGATGAGCTAACGGATGAGCCTTGATGACATAGTGTGATGAGGTGAAGGCGGAAGTGGTGCAATGCTATTTGCAAAGACACATGTCAACTATGCACACTTTGATTGGCTGGAGGAGTAGCCATCAGAGGTGGAGATGCCTAGTAATATGTGGTAGTTACCGCACATGCATCTGTCAGCACTTCACCATTTAGCTTTTTGTTCCAAATGCCATGGACATCCATGATTGTTCAAGCCCTTCATTTTACAAACCTGCCCATAAAATTTTTTATGTCTGTACAATTATTTTGCCCAAGTACTCTGTTTAACTCTGTATAAAATGCATCTTGTAGCTCTTCTTCAGCTATTTCAGTAGACACATAGCAGCTGTTTGCGGTGCTGTGAGTATTTCTGCTTTATGCTCATCTCTACGGCCTGCATCTGTGATACATTCCTTCCACCAAATCTGTAACTACGATTTTCAACGACGACTCGTGACGTAAAATGTGCCCAACCACTATCTCTTGGCTTCACCGTGTTCTTTACTCGATCAACGCGTGAGGTCTTCAAACGCCTCCCGCAACACTGAATTACAAAAGCTAGTAATCGTTGCATTTCATCTTTCGCAGTGAAAGTAGTCTTTCGGCCTTTTCACTAACCTTTTTCTTGTCTCAAAGTTTATATTTTTTGTCAGATACAATTTTTTTTTAATAGAAAAGTTCTCACATACTCCTCAGGAAAACAACTAAGTTGCCAAATATTAAAAAGGCACTCTAAAAATTCGGTTACTGTGGCAAGATAAACTGAACGTTGTGAGAGTCCATCGCCTGAGAATCTCAACTGATTTGACAGTAGACTCGTCGTAGCGGGCATGGCTGTTTTGGAAACGCCCACGCAACTGGGAACGTCTGCTGAATGCATTTTGTTTTACTCGACTGCAACGCAACTGCCAATATGGACGAGCTACTGAATATCTCGACACCATTTCTCTCCAAGGGACTTGCCTTTAAAGAAATCTGTATTATTGTGGCCCATAACACGCAGCTGTCGAAGCGTAGTACTAGTAAATTAAGTAAATGGGAACAGGATGCCATAAGAAACACAAACTTGCTCACCCAACGAAACTCTCAACCAGAAATACCACGAATTAAAAACGATAATGGAAAACTATGAGAATATAAAGATTCTATCTGTCGCTAGAAGTAAGTTTAAGAGTGTAGCGTCCTGTCAACGACAGCGTCATTAGCGTCGGAACACTAGCTCCCACAGGAGAAGGATGAGTAAGGAAATCGGTAGTGTCCTTTCCCATGAACCGTCCCGGCATTCGGCCTAAGCGAATCAGGGAAATCACGGAAGCCTGAATCTGGACAGCCGGACGGGGATTTCAAATACTAGCCTCTCAAACACGAGCCCAGTCTCCCACCGCACGTAGCTCGGTTCAATGCCATTGGACAAAGAACACTCGTCCACCTGGAGAAAGACTTGAAAATCCTGCCGTGGCTTGCTTAACGAATTAGTCCGCAATCGCCGTAAGTTATATGTGGAAACCTGGAAACCATAGTAGCTGCAGGTGTGTTTTAATTTTTCTGTTATTCTCTCTGGGACTGGTTTCCCCTCCAGCATGCTCAATTTTCAGATTTTAGATAATAAGAGCTCTGTACAATTCCTGTACATCACATCTCCGTGTGTCTGTGCTACATGCAGCAACACTCCTCCATTTCATACTTGAATTTCCCACAATTCTGGCCGCCTTGTTTCACCAATTTCCAATCCAACCAATCAATAGCTCCTCATCTCTTCTTCCACTTGTCTTAACCTTCTCGCCTCTGTGCTCTTACTCTACAAAATTTGACACAGATTTTCCTTCAGAGGGCAAAGGCCATATCCTTAGAATCCGTCTGGTTATTTCTCTTTTTTTTAATTTTGTGGTGGTGTGGGTTACCAGTCCATAGCCCCTGAGTGTACTGGTGGGGCTGCCACTTCATGAACTGGATGCCTTACCCCATTGAATAGCTTGTCTTCAGTTTGACTGCAGAACACTATCCGTCCCCTGCAATAAGGCCTGTGTGCATCACCATTGTCCTCGATTCCAGGGAATGTGCCTGACGCCACTCGCTTAAAAAAGCCCAGGTCAGGGAAGACTTACCGGGTGGGATGAGAAGGAAAGACTGGTTGTTGGGAACTGCTCTGAATGGGATTTGAAAACCTTAGAGCTTAAAGGTGGAAGACAGGATAATAAGCAAGACAGATATTACTGACAGAACATTGTGCAATCTGCTACTGGACTTTGTTTGGTTTACTCTGGATCAATGTATGCCAGTGCTTCTACTTTTGATGTCAATAAAAAAGTGTTACTGTATTAAACGTTGATTCACAGTGTAGTAGTCACTACAATGTTCACCAATCATGACCTAATCATTTGGAGGTATAATGTTCCCCCAGAAGGCCAAGAGAGATTATGGGTTTCACCTGATCATGTTACTGTAAATTAAACTGATCTCACAGCCCTAGGTTTCAACACTTTCTGCAAAAATATGAAAATATCAACAAAAATAATCAGATTTTGAAAATACAGAATAACTGGATAGATAATAAATCTACTCACCAATCAGTGGCAGGAGAAAAGACACACAAGCAGTTAAGAAATGTGCAAGCGTCTAGAGCCAGTGGTTTCTTCTTCTGGCAGAAATGTTGAAGGGGAAGGAAGAGGGGTGAAGGAAAAAGATTGGTAAGGTTTAGCAAACATGTAGAGTTCGGAAAACTTACCCGGTAGCCCAGGTCAGGGAAGACTTACCGGGTGGGATGAGAAGGAAAGACTGGTTGTTGGGAACTGCTCTGAATGGGATTTGAAAACCTTAGAGCTTAAAGGTGGAAGACAGGATAATAAGCAAGACAGATATTACTGACAGAACATTGTGCAAGAGGTTATAATAGCAGAAAGGTGAGAACATTATGTGGCAGAAGAATGTGTACGTGCGTGGGGGCTGGGGATGGGGGTGGGTGGCAGAGTAGGTGGGGATGTGAGAGTGTGTGTGTGTGTGTGGGGGGGGGGGGGGGGGCAGGAGGAGCAGGTGGGTGCTTGTGTGTGGGCGGAATTTCAGGGAAAAACAGACAGGGCAGAAAATAGATGATATAGAAAACTACAGTATGAAGAACGGAATAGTTACTGACAAGAAGTGCTGAGATCAACGAAATTAGAGAAAATAATTAACGTAAACTAAGGCCAGGTGAGTGGAGAGGACCAAGGACACATTGTAACACCAGTTCCCAATGAGAATTCACATCAGAAGACTGTAGAGAGAAAACTATAAAATTGCAAGGAGGTGGAATGGAAAGCCACTATTTACCATCAGCAGGTAAAATTCTAGTGTTGCTGAACATTTAAAGGCAGGCAAGAAATCCTATTCCTTGCCTTCAGAACTATTAGTTTCTTCCTTATCTATTGACCTTCTCTCGCTAATGAAGAAACTAACAGTTCAGAAAGCTAGGAATTTTTTTTTTTTTTTTTTTTTACTTTTAAATACCTCTCCTGGATTATTGAATGTTAAAAACTAGCCGATCATCCTGTCTCCTCACTGTAGTGCAGTTGTCAGTTGTGGAGAATGTGTGTCCTCGCAGAAACAATAGCACGGCATTGTGCTTGTAAAAACATTAAGTCTGATGCTTTCTGTAAGTTTTTAGTCACAAACTATAATTTTTTTTAGGCATAATTGCCACTTGTGTTTTTTTATAAAGTCTCCACTTGATTATTCAGTTTCATTTTGTTTCCTGGTTATTGTATTAAATGCTGAAAACTTTAGGTTTAAAAGTCAACTGCTGGGGCAGCAAAACAGTCCTATTTTTACCCAAGAATGAGTGAGACGGATACCTGTCAATGTATGCTCATATTCGTATAGGCAGCATGATTTGGTGCTCTAAATGTCTAGCAACAATTAAACTTTCTTTTGAAAATACTGTTACTTTACAACCATTTGTTCACAGACTAATGTTTGTGAATCTAAATAAAAAGCCGGTTGCATGAATTACACTACACTTTTCTGTAGAAGAAAGAAAGTGTAATATGCCATGCTCACATCTTTTAAACAGGATCCCACATATAGGGTGACCCAGGAGGAATGGTTAATATTCAGAGATATAATGGGAGCAATCATATGAAGGAAAAAACTACTTATGGACATGTGTTCTATTCCAAACGGTACATTGTTATATATTTTGCATGTTTTTCAGTACAATGTCAGGTTTACACAGGTAGTAAACATTACAACATGTGTTTTACGAAGTATTGGTTGAAAAATACGTGTTTTTAACACATTCATCTCTAAGCATTATCATACACCTTACATCACAGCTGTTGTTCAGATATCTCACTGTCAACTTCAATACATATGTGCACTCTTGGGACACATGTTAGTGTTGCTTGTTCGAGTGCCTCTGGGCATTCTCTCATGAGGGCAGCAGTGTCCATAATGCGGCAAAGCAGTTCATCTTGCATATTCACCTTTCGTTTGTGTATCTTATACCTCATTCAACCCATAAACAAAACTGTAATGGCAGTGTTGGTGGACAATTAATTGTACTACAATGACCAATCCAGCAACTAGGATAAGTGTGGGTGAAATCTTTTTCTCACATGTCTGGTAAGATGTAGAGGGGTTTCATCATGCTGGAAGTACATTGAATCTACTTGGCCACAGGAACATCCTTAAGGTGGTCAACAAACAAAATTTCCAAAAGATGCAAGTTATTCTGTCCAATCATTTGCTCTCCTACAATGACTGGATGTATCAAGACATTAGCAAGCGTGCCACCCCAAACATTGGCTAAAAAATTAACTTAGAAATTGGTTTCCACTGTAGGGTATGGATTTCCCTGCAACCATTGATGATTATTACTTGTGTTATTGATTCCACCTCGTGTAAATGCGTCTTCATCAGTGAATAGTGTTAATCGACACACATCACAACTGCCATTTAACCAGTGACAGTATTCATGTCCTGTGGCATTGTCACCAATGTGAAGATTGTGGATGCACTACATGCGAAATGGGTACAAGTTTTTCACATTTAATGTTTGGCCTTCAATGTTCATGAGACATTGAGATGTGCTTGTGGTAGGAATGTGCTGCACCCATTTTAACAGAGAGTCTCTGCTCATTGACCTACACAGTCAGAACAAAAATGGGAACCGGGAAGAATACCTGCTTATGCAGTCTACTGAAAACTGGTAAACACTCTGTGATCATGAATTCAACATGTTGGAAGCACCGATGGTATTCTTTGGTAGCAGCAGGAGCTCTGCTGTTGCAGAAGCCATAAATATGCATAATATCTGCATATTCTTCATTAGTTTATATTATAGTAAGAACACAATGTATGGAACGTAGTACTTTATAGAGCAACACATTAGATACAGGTTGTGCACAGAGTGTTCGCCAGGTGGCCTCTATAAGCGGTTCTGTGAACTGTATAGACATGTGCTCTCTGAAATTGGGCACGTCATGAGTGAAGGTACATCACTCCTTCCTCCTAGGGGTGGGAAAACCACATACATACATAAAAAAAAAAACACTTAAAATTAAACTAAACTCCACCCGAACAGGCCATGAAGGCCCAACGGTACCGACCGTCTGCCGTGTCATCCTCAGCTTGCAGGTGTCACTGGATGTGGATATGGAGGGGCATATGGTCAGCACACCTCTCTCCCAGTCGTATGTCACTTTACAAGACCGGAGCCGCTACTTCTCAATCAAGGAGCTCGTCAGTTTGCCTCAGAAGGGCTGAGTGCACCACACTTGCCAACAGCACTCGGCAAACTGGATGGTAACCCATCCAAGTGCTAGCCCAGCCCAACAGTGCTTAAGTTTGGTATAAAAAACACCTGGCACAGAAAAATAGAGAATACAGAAAAAAGCACTGCTACCATAAAAAAAAAGACTGATCTCAGAAGGTATTGAAATTGTGAGTCACAGAAAATGCCATTGCAGCGGCTACTGCAGCATTTGGTGGGCAGGCACCGGCGAATAGGGACAGAAGTGAGGAGGAGGTGGGTTGTCACACCGTCCCCTCATTTGTGAGAGGCTCTAGGGCAGGACCAGGGACAGAGTCTCCATAGCAACGTCCTCCTGAAAGTCAGTGGTTGGTGCCAGAGGCATCGGGGGGCACCAGAGCCAGGCAGCGACCCCCTCTGTGGTGTGAACCGAACTGTCTGCAACACAGGAACAGGCATCGGCAGGCCCCCTGGAGCAGGCCCCACCATGGTTGGCCCAGCCGGTTGAAGTGATGGGACATCCTCCTGACCGGAGTGTGGATGACGCACAGATGCTGGCCTCAATGATGCTTGATGACGGGACGAACTCAGTTTGACCGGCAGCCTAAACCACGAGCCCAAATAGGTGCACCCGAGCAGAACCGTCACAGAGCTGGCAATCCCAGCTGTCACAGTATCAGATGCAGGAGGTGAAGGAGTGTCCTTGGATGGAGTCCATATAGCAGCTCCACTGGGTTCTTGTCCCCCCACCGGAGTGAAATGGTACCAACTCTAAAAATGGCCTAAAGCAGCTTCACAGGACCTGCTAGATACATACTTCAACATTTGAGTCTTAAACATCTGAACCATACGGTTGGCCTCACCATTAAATTGAGGATGAAACGGGGCAGCTGTGAGATGGTAAAAACCACTAGCCTGATAAAAAGATTCAAATTCTCAAGAAACAAACTGGGGGCCGTTATCGGCAACCAAGATACATGGAAGTTCCACAGTTGCAAAAATTTTAGACAAGGCCGAAATAGTGGCAGCCGTGGACATGGACGGACAACACACTACCTAGGGAAACTTGGAATAGGTGTCCACTACAATGAACCACTAATGATTTAGGAAGGGCCCAGCAAAATCGACATATAGATGTTCGCACAGATGCTGCAGTATTGGCCAGGGCGGAAAAAGATGACCGCGGGGCCGCCAGTTGCTGACGCAGTGACTGCAAGTGGCATTAAGCCGCGTAGTGTTCCCATCTATGCTCAGCCAATACACATGCCAGCGGACCAAAGCTTTGGTTCGAGAGATCCCCCAATAACTGACATGCAAAAGCCGCAGTACATTATGGTGTCCCCCAATAACTGACATGCAGAATCCGCAGTAGATTATGGCATAACAAAGAGGGAATCACAAATCAGGGAGCAGGGATCCAAACCACGGCCTGGGGGGTTTTTCCAACCAACCATGCGTTACAAAAGAGAGGACCCAACTAAGTACAGGATCCGCAACGACAACCGATGCCATCATGGCACTAGTGATGGGAAAACCATTGATCGTGCTATGGTTCTCAATATCTAAATAGAAACAAACCAATTCGTCCTATTGAATGCTGGGTCCAGCTCGATTCGAAGGCAAGATAAGGCATCGGCATTGGCTTGTCACACTGTCGGCTGGTAATGGATCTGTAATGATAATGGGAGAAGAAGAGAGCCCATCACTCCAAACGATGCACTACCTTGTCCGGCACAAAAACCAAAGGGCTAGAAAGAGCAACCAACAGCTTGTGATCCCTGATTAAATGGAACGTATAACCATACAAGAAAACCACTAAATACTCCTTTTCACTCTGAGAATTACACTGCTGAGAGCGAGTTAGTCTTATAAACATAAGCAATGGGTCGTTCAGATCCATCTGTGTATTTGTGTGCCAACACCATGTTAACACTGTGCTGAGAGGCACCTGTAGCCATCATGAGATCCTGACCTGGCTGAAAAGTGACCAGGCACTGAGCAGATTGAAGCTCAGATTTAAGCAAAGCAAATGGTCAGTCACAAGCTGGCAACCAGAGAAAAGCACATGCAGTGGCTGAGCTACAGTGGGTACATCTGGTAAAAACTTATGTTAGTACGCAACTTTACCCAGAAATACCTGCAGTTCCTTAATGGAGGTCGACTGCGACAAAGCCGCAGTTGCACCAGTATGGTGACACAACAACTCGACCCCTGTGTGAGAATCCTCAAAAACTAGGTACTCAGTTGATGGCTGAAAAAATTGATTTATCGAGATTACACTTGAGACCAGCAAACTGCAAAACAGAAAACAACAATCAGAGGTTGCGAAGCTGGTCTTCCGTGGAAGAACCCGGAACAACGATATCGTTGAGGTAATTGATGCAGCCAGGTACAGAGACTGTCCGCTCTTCTAAAAACTGCTTAAAAATTGCTGGCGTGCTAGCAACACCGAAAGGCAAGCATTGATATTGGCATAGGCTGAAAATGTATTGACAACAAGAATGCGCCTAATGGGCTCATCCAAGGGGAGCTGGAGTTATGTTCCCGACAAATCAATCGTGGAAAAGTAGTGGCCGCCTGATAATTTTGCGAGCAACTCGTCAGGGTGGGACAAATGGTATGTATGTATTACAGCATTAATCGTGACACTGAAGTCGCCGCAGAGGCGAATTACGCATCAGCTTCTTAATAATAACCAGCGGTGCAGCTTACTCACTGGGAGAAATAGGTAAAATGACATAGAGCAATTTCAAATGGTCTGATTCGGCCTTGACAGAGTTGCGCAATGCGACAGGCACTTGTCTCGCTCTAAAAATCGAGGGCGGGCACACTCATTCATGGTAATGTGGGCCTGAAAACTGCCAGAGGGACTCAGTTTGCTGATATGGACCTTAATCTGACACTAAATTTACCTCATTGGCAAGTGAGAAACCAAAAGGGTTAAACACATGTAATCAGAACAGGTCTGCAGTATGGGAATGATCCACAACAAGGTAGGTTAGACGGCCAACAACAGATTTGTAAGATACAGGGGCAGTGAACTGACCTAGGATTGGACTCTACTGTTTATTGTAGCCAGCCATCTTCCGTGAAACCTGTTTGAGGGGAGGACAGCCCAAGTCCATGCACATTTGTGTATATACTAAAGTCACTACAGCTCCTGTGCCCACTTTCATTTTTAGCAGTTTATTAAGCACACTCAAGTCAATAAACAATTTATCTGGGGAAGCAGTCATTGTAGAGACACAGTTATGTCCATTGGTACTGCTGTGTCCGCCACATTTGCAGAGGAGTTCACACCGATTCAATGTGGCCTTTCTTTTGACACTTGTTGCAAACTTCCCAGTGTTAAGGCATGCTGAACGTTCGTGTTGGATGAAGCAGTATGAACAAGAGAGAAGGGGGGCACATGGACTCTGCTGTGACACGGGCTGTTGCTGCTGTGGCCGTAAGCGATGTGGCACTGAGTTGAAGGTTGTACTGCTGCAGCAGCTTCCCTATCATCCTAAACACTTGCAATGTATCTAACAAGTTGGCTGAGCAATTTCAGATACCTCTCCCCATGCAGCCTGTAGGCTGTGACACTTGAGGACTGTGGTATATAGAGCACATCAGTATGAGTCGGGTTATCACATTGAAGTGCCTTTTCAGAGTCTTCCCTACCCAGGGCCACATGAATAATACCATCACGCACAATGTGATCGATGTAGGATTCATGATGGGGTACTAGTGACAAATTCACAAAAATGACTCAACCGTGTAATTCTGCAATCCAGGCTCCATAAGATTGACTTTGTAAGATTGGCAGAGCTGATAAATGTGCAGTGAAAGCCAGGAAAGAAAGAAAGCCCATCACAGGTTTTCATGGCCCATTCAGAAAACCTGGAAATGTTAGCATAACCATGTCTCGTAGGTGTTCTGGTCTTCGGTCAGATCATTGTATGCCAAAAAGGGTGACGGTTGCACTGAATGGAGAGTTAACTACCACAAACACAAATACCACTTAATTGAGAGCAGTGCTGAAAGCTGACATTGCTCTACATCTACATCTACATTTATACTCCACAAGCCACCCAACGGTGTGTGGTGGAGGGCACTTTACGTGCCACTGTCATTACCTCCCTTTCGTGTTCCAGTCTCGTATGGTTCGCGGGAAGAACAACTGTCTGAAAGCCTCCGTGCGCGCTCCAATCTCTCTAATTTTACATTCGTGATCTCCTTGGGAGGTATAAGTATGGGGAAGCAATATATTCGATACCTCAGCCAGAAACGTACCCTCTCGAAATCTGGCGAGCAAGCTACACCGCGATGCAGAGCGCCTCTCTTGCAGAGTCTGCCACTTGAGTTTATTAAACATCTCCGTAACACTATCACGGTTACCAA
Source organism: Schistocerca americana (assembly GCF_021461395.2). Lineage (NCBI taxonomy): Eukaryota > Metazoa > Arthropoda > Insecta > Orthoptera > Acrididae > Schistocerca > Schistocerca americana. Next base: position 215,083,216 of record NC_060125.1, on the reverse strand, counting down.
ATAACCCTGTGACGAAACGCGCCGCTCTTCTTTGGATCTTCTCTATCTCCTCCGTCAACCCGATCTGGTACGGATCCCACACTGATGAGCAATACTCAAGTATAGGTCGAACGAGTGTTTTGTAAGCCACCTCCTTTGTTGATGGACTACATATTTTAAGGACTTTCCCAATGAATCTCAACCTGGTACCTGCCTTACCAACAATTAATTTTATATGATCATTCCACTTCAAATTGTTCTGCACGCATACTCCCAGATATTTTACAGAAGTAACTGCTACCAGTGTTTGTTCCGCTATCATATAATCATACAATAAAGGATCCTTCTTTCTACGTATTCGCAATACATTACATTTGTCTTTGTGAAGGGTCAGTTGCCACTCCCTGCACCAAGTGCCTATCCGCTGCAGATCTTCCTACATTTCGCTACAATTTTCTAATGCCGCAAAAGCTTGCTGCAGGACAATGAGACGTTGAGACGTTGGAGTATTTCTTCCAGCAAGATGTTTGTCGGGTGACTTAGCACTGACTCTAACATGTAAAGAAAAAGTAAGCTTCACTCATCGCCAAGTGTGTTATAGCAAGAACAAAAATGATTATGGAATATAGTACTTCATAGAGGGACACGTAAGATACCGGTTGTGTGAAGCACTGAACACAATGACTGGGCAACAGTAATACAGTGTAAAGAAAAGGCTGAGAGCTCATTTACAATCACTTAAATAATGCTGTTTCTTTGGTGGCTCACCAGAGCATGCCAGGGGCCAACCCAGGTGCCCTCTATAAGCTGGCCTGTGAACTGCATGGATGCACGCTCTCTAAAATCGCACATGTCATGAGTGAAGGTACATCATTGTATATGTACGATATTTTAGCCAACATAAGTACAAACATTTAATCGATGCATCTCTCTAATACACTCTCAGCTCCTTGCACAATTTCAATCACAACACATAACAGACAACTGCATGTTCAACAAGTTAGATTAATAGCAGAAGACATCCCAAGCAAAAAGGTGGAAGGCAGTGAGAGGTGGGTTGAGCTAAAATGAAATGTCATTGAGGTTTGGTGGGAAAGAGACATACTTACACACCACCAGCCCAAAAAATTTTACATCAAGTGTGTTTTACTCCGGAAACTATTCAGAATGGGGCATCTGTTGATATGAAATTCTTTGCTTCAAGTGAGCATTCCTATCATGTCCCTGAATACCCTCCATTCCTCCTGGGCACCATGTACATATCTTTTTTTTCTGAAAGCTTCTATGCAAGCTTTAACGTACAGCATATGTATAGCGTTTGCCATCGTCTTAGTGTCAGTCCAGATATCCACACATTATGCAGTTTGCAGCAATGACCTGCCTAATTTGTCTCTTGCTAGACATAAAAGAGAAGCAACTCAGCTAGAAATTGTTTGCTGTGTTCTTCATTGTGGGTAGAGTATGATACTATTTGCACTGTGTTGATGTCAACGTTCATATTTATCTCGTCACCCATGTGTCGATTTTATTTATACAATATGTGGTCCATAAATATAGAATACAACAGATCTGCTTGGATGTGGAAAGTTTCAACGTTACTAAATCTAAGCCATGACAAAGGATGTAATTCAGTTGTTCCAGTTGGTTATGGTACTGGGTGCAAAGGGGGTGCTCCTTTGTACCTGGTTCTCAGGAGTGGTGGGAGGAATGTGGAGATATGGAATGGAAATCTGTTTGCAAGCTAGGTCTGGGGAATAGTGCCTGTCTGTGAAGGTCTGTGAGAGACTCTCAGCATATTGGGCAAAGGAGTTCTTGACATTGTAGATATGCCATCCCCAGGTGGTGAGGCTGTAAGGGAGGGATTTTTTGGTATGTTAGGGATGGCAGCTGTCGAAAAGCAGGTACTTTTGAACTTTGATTATCTATCATAATGCCCCGATACTAGGAACATCCTAGCCAAGATACTTCACACCCCTCCTACAGTTGCATTCCGTCACCCACCCAGCCTCCACAACATGCTGGTGCACCCCTATGTTACTTCCAATCCCAACCCCTTCCCACAGGGATCATATCCCTGTGTGCACCAGGGTTGGTGCAAGACCTGCCCAATCCACCCACCCAGCACTTCCTATCAGAGTCTTCACAGGCTTATGCTACCCTACTAGAGGATGGGCCATCTGTGAAAGCAGCCATTTTGTATTCCAGATCTGCTGAAATCATTGCACAGATTTTTATATTGGTATGACTACCAACTTCCTGCACACCAGGATGAATGGCCATCGCCAGACTGTGGCCAAGAGCATAGTGGACCACTCGGTGGCAGAATATACAACTGAACTTAACATACATGATTTCAGTGGCTGCTTCACAACTTGGGTTATCTGGATCCTTCCCTCCACAAAAAGCTTTTCTGAATTGCACAGACGGGAGTTGTCATTACAACATATTCTCCACTCCCAAGATTATCCCAGCCTCAACCTACAGTTACATACTGTTCTCACATCCTCCACCATAGTTTTTGAACTCTCCGTCCTATCAACTTCTCCCAATTCACATCCCTTCACTCTCATTTTGCACTGCTCCCTACCAACCCACTCACTAATCTTTTTTGCTTCTCTGATTCTCTCCATTTCTGTCCCCCCTTCCCCCTCTCTGTCTCTCACAGTCTCCTGACAGTGCACCTGGCAGCCTTGTCCTGCTGCGATATATTCCCTCCATGGTCCACCAGACAGTGCTCTTCTCTGCCCCCAATCATACCTTGCTATCCGTTACCCTTCCTCACCCCATTTTGTATTTAATTTGCGAGATCTGCGTTCTGGACGCAGTGGCCAGAGATAGCAGTTGTGTGTGTGTGTGTGTGTGTGTGTGTGTGTGTGTGTGTGTTTTCTGAAGAAAGCTTTTACTGAAAGCTCAATTTATAAAAGTCTTTGTTGTGCCTATCAGCAACTCAGTGTGTCACCTGTACAGTGAGAAGCAATCAGTCCTTAATACTGTTACTACAAAGCAACAGTGGTAAAGAGAACAATATACTTACCTGCACAATAATTATGAAATCACTTATGATACTTTGCAAAAACTGGGGTTAATTTTAACATTCTTATTACTGTTACAGTGAGGAGTTACTTTGTAGTGGAAAATATAAGGGAATGCATAAACAGAGGAGCAATGGTTTGTGTTCAAGATGCACTAAAAGATATTATGGTGCAGGTTTTTAGGAGGTGCTGTACATATAATTTTGATAACTTTTTTTCGTTAGGAAGTAAGTTCCATTAGGTTGTTTTGCGATGAGTTGGTGTGTATTATGAAAATTTATTCTTATTTGAAGAGCAGCAGAACTCGCTCATTCCTGAGTCTGAGGGAAATTTTGATCCTGATGTCCAATGTACTCTCCACAATTTCAGGCTATGGTGGTATCTCCTGAGTCTTTATAGGTAGTGGTGTTAACATGAATAAAGGAATTTCAGGGGCTAGTGAGCAAAACCTGAATAGTATTCTATATGTTTCATTGTTTAAATATTAACTGAGGACAGATTGTTTGTTTAGGAAGAAGTTTCTGTGACTACATCGTTGGATGATACATTTTTGTTCTTACTATGTAAGATATTAACAAGTACTTGAGCATTCTAAAATAACAATCATGTATCATCCTCAGGATCAACTTCACTGTTGATGTAACTAATGTGGTGGCCTTTCGATAACCAATAGCATTCTATCCTTTTCATAATATTGTTGTTATTGCATCCTGTATTTTCCATTGGTCAGTATTTGTTTCGGGTATTTTTCTGGATGTATCATAATTGCTCCATCTTCATTTTGGAAAGTGTTCAAAAAAGCCGTAATTCCCTCATGCGCTATGGGTTTGTCTACTAGAAATTAAATTGACTTAAATAATTGATATTGTGATAACAGTGCTTTGAAACATATCACTCTCAGTTAATCAACAGTACTTTACTTTGTACAGGAAAATTTTAAGTTCCTAATGTGGTCTCATTAGGAAGACAAGGTACTAGTATGCGTGCATTTGGTCAGGGAACATTTTATATCAAAAGAAGACAAAAGAATGAATGGTACAGTGCTAGAATGGAAAATAAGTTATATGTGCTCATTTGTTTTCAGCCACAGCAGCAGTATGTAAGGGCTATGATAAAAAATGTTCAACTGTAAAAGTGTTAGGGTTTGGAAAAAAAAGCCAGTGGGTTATGTGGAAAAAGATCTGTACATGTTGAAGATCCATGTTGTTAGAGCATAAAATAGTAATCAAGTGGACTTAGTGACACCTTCTGAAACTTTATAAATGCACCATGAAATATTTGGTCATCAACATAAACAACATGTCAAGAATGTTTTGAAGAAACATCAATGTAGAAGGTCGTAAGGTTAAGGATTAATTTTGTGATGGTTGTGCATTAGGGAAGATTCATAGAATACCATTCAGACAGTGATTACAAAAATGAAGTGTACAATGTGCTTAAACAATTTTTAAGTGTAGCCCAAACCAAAGGACATAATGTTAAACAGTCCAGTTGTGATGGAGGGAAAAAATTTAATACCAGCAGAGTTAAGGAATTGCTCACAGATAAGGGAGCAGAATAACTGATTCTTCCACCCTATACCCTTGAAGAAAATGGTGTGGCCAAATGTGAAAACAGAACAGTTGTTGAAATTGCACATTCGATGCTGAATGCAAGTAAACTATAAAGATGATTGTGGGCTGAAGCTTGCACTATATCAGTCTAAATTTTAAATCGTATTGGAAGGTCTTCAGTTCTACATAAATTTCCATATGAGTTGTGGTACAGTTGACTAGTAGGAAAATTTGATCACCTCAGAATTTTTAGCACAGTTTTCCATCTTTGTATAAACAAACATTTCTGTTCAAAGTTTAATGAAAAGGCTGTTTTTGGACAACTTCTTGGCTATGTCAGTGACGAAGATGGATGTAGACTCTGAATTGCTTCCAAAAGAAAGTAGTTTTGAGTCACGATGTAAAATTTAAGCTAGAAATAATTTATAGTTTCTGTAGTAATCATATTACATTTGACATTCCTTAGCGGCCTTCTTCTGGAGGAAATAAAAGTGAAGAAAAATTTCATACAAACGTGACCCCTATCACTGGCTACTACCAGTGGTAGTGGTCATATGTGTGTGAGGTGTGCCTGCTTGTGTGAATGTGCATGTTTCCTTTGCTGAAGAAGGCTTTGTCCAAAAGCTGTAATGTATAAGTTTATGTTTGTTGTGGCTGACTGCAACTTAAGAAGTCATCTTCACCAAGAGTAGCAATCTATCCTTTTCCTAATATTGTTGATATTTCAACCTGGAGTTTCCATTGCTTGAAAAAAATTTAATACGCTTGATTCGGGAAGAAGTAATATTCAGATGATAATAACATGGAGTCAACAGTATTCCTGAAGGCCGAAGCTACTGAATTTTCTTATGAAGATGAACTAGAGAACAGAATACAGTGAAGAAAACCAGCCTGGATAGAAAGTGGTGAGTTATTGACACTAATAAAAGTTAAATGCTGGTGAACATGAAGGTCCAAAACTTTTTTCTAATACATTGCAGTCAAATAGATGCAAAGTATTAATGAAACCAAAAAATAGTGTAGAATAATGAAATTACGGGAATACATTTGTCTAGGTAACATATGTAAGTGATCAACATTGCAAGATGATAGGTTAATGTAAGCACCCAGTAAGCCATTGCAAATGTGAAATGCTGTTACATTAATAACTTGTGTAACTGCCAGAATGTTGTATAGATGCCGGATGTCAGTTTGTGGGATGGAGTTCCATGCCAGTTGCAGTTGGATCCGTCGATACAGGGACAGTTAATGCTGGTTGTGAATGAGGCTAGAGTTGTCATCTGATGACGTCCCATATGTGCTATATTGGAGACAGATCTTGTGACAGAGCGGGCCAAGGCAACATGTTCATACACTGTAGAGCATGTTGGTTACAACAGCAGTGTGTGGGCAAGCATTATCCTGTTGGAAAATACCCCTTGGATTGCTGTTCACGAATGGTGACACAACAGGTTGAATCACCAGACTGATGTACAGTTTTGAAGTCAGGACTTGTAGGATAACCATGAGAGTGCTCCTACCGTCACATAACCGAGCGAGGTGGCGCAGTGGTTAGACACTGGACTCGCATTCGGAAGGATGACGGTTCAATCCCGCGTCCGGCCATCCTGATATAGGTTTTCCGTGATTTCCCTAAATCACACCAGGCAAATGCCGGGATGGTTCCTCTGAAAGGGCACGGCCGACTTCCTTCCCCATCCTTCCCTAATCCGATGAGACCGATGACCACGCTGTCTGGTCTCCTTCTCCAAAACCAACCAACCGTCACATAGTCTCACCCCCGACCATAATTGTAGGTGTAGGTCCAGTGTGTCTAGGCCACAGACAGGTTGGTTGCAGACCCTCGGCTGGCCTTCTTATAACCAACATTCAGCCATCACTGACACTGAAGCAGATCCAGCTTTCGTCGGAAGACACAACAAACCTCCACCCTGCCCTCCAATGAGCTCTCGCTTGACACCACTGAAGTCACAAATGGCAATGGTTTGGGGTCAGTGGAATGCATTGCTACAGTGTGTGTGTGGCTCAGAGTTTTCCTTGAAGTAACTGATTTGTAATAGTTCATTGTGCCGCTGTAGTGCCAACTGTTGGTCAGATTACTACTGCAGATGCAATATGATGCACCAGAGCCATGTACCAAACACAATGGTCGTCCCTGTTGGTACTGCAACTTGGCCATCTGGAACTCGGTCTTCTTGTGACCGTACATTCTTGAAACCACCACTCCAAGCGATCATGTACAGTGGCTACATTCTTGCTTAGTCTTTCTGCAATATCGCAGAAGGAACATCCAGCTTCTCAGTATCCTACTACACGACCTCATTCAAACTCAGTGAGATGTTGATAATGGTGTCTTTGTCCACTTAAAGGCATTCTTGACCAACATTAACTTACCTCATCCAATTCAAAGGTAACTAAAGCGCATCACAGTTACATTGTGTATTTTTGAAGCAAACCTGATTTGCATCCTCATAGAGGCTCTACTAGAATGACTCCTATGCAACTGATACCAAATCTGAATAGTGATCATCTTTCAGATGTAGAAACATGCGTACCAACTTTAGTGTATGTCACACAACTCTTTGTTGTTGCAATTTTTTTCCATCAATGTAGAATCACTGGAGAGAAACAACATAGGGTTCCATGTCAAGAAGTTGCAGCTGATGGGAGCACCCACTTCAAAGGCCGATTAGTTGTAAAAGGGTTTATACAGCAAGGAGGAGTTGATTATGAAGATGCATATAGTATGTTGCACTTTGTGACACCATTTGAGTTTTGCTAATGGTAGCTACTTCAAAGATGATGATAAAACAATGTGATGTGAAGATTAATTTTTTGAGTGGAATACTTCAAGATGAAGTGTATGTGGAACAACCAGAAAGCTTTGAATGTAACGCATACCAAGTGTATCTCTTGAAATGGAATATCTGTGGACTCAAACAAGCACCACGCTGCTGGAACAAATGTTTTAAATGAGAGTCATGAAGGAAGTGGGTTTTTGAAACAGTCCTACATATTCTTGTTTGTTTTAGTGAAAATGCAGTGAACATAGACATTATGTAGTAATTTACTTAGGTGATGGTCTAATTGTTGGCAGTGATGAAGAAGAAGTTACAGCTTTTCTGAACCCTCTACAACATGAAATTGAAATATCAGCAGGGACCCTTGACAGTTTCCTGACATAAAGATAAAGGCTGAAGGATTATGATAAGGTAAGAATAAGAAAATGATCAAGATGAAGCAATTTCGCCCACCATCGCCTATCATGAGGCAATTGGAAGTCTTAATTATCTCTCCGTAGCAATTTGTCCAGCCAGAACTTTTGTGGTGAATAAACCACATGAGCTATGAAAATTGAATTACTGAAGACTGTAATCAAGGATCGCATTTTCCGATATTTGAAAGGTAAATTAAATTGTGGTATTATTTATAATAGAGAAGAAAATTTCATTGGGGACAAAGTGGACAAGACGTTAAACAACAGGAACTGTGACCCCTCTGGTGGGGCAATACCATTGATAAGTCAGTTGCAGAAGGTGGTGGCTACATCTACAACTGTAGCAGAAATTATTACAGCAAGTGAAGGAGCCTAAGAATTAATCTGCTTAAGTTGCTTGTTAAGTGAATTAGTTGGAATGTCGGAACATTCCGACACTTTATATTGACAATGCCAGTGCATTAAAATTGGCCGAAAAACCCTGAATATCATCATCAGTCAAAACATGTAGAGATGTGACACTTCTGTTCATGAAAGATTACCAAGTGGTGAAATTATGGAACAACATATGGGTAGAAAGAACCAATTGATTGCTTATCATTTGATGAAACCACTTGAGTGTGTTTGATTTAATTTGACTGATTTTTTTATTCATTTTCTTCCTTTTCGAGGAAGAGGTTGTGATGAAAGGAAAAATATCTTATTGTTCACTGTATAGTGTTATGCCATAGTATTTTTCTGGAATATCATTTTCTCCTATACAGATGCTTTGAATTTTGTTTGTAGTTACAAAGTAAAGCTGCATCTTGAGAAAATATACCATTTGAAAATGAAACGGTATTGTTCAGAGTTAATAATTTATAACAATTTATGGTCCCCCTTTAGGATTTGACATCCATTTTTCAAAATTTCACGGAAGTGTGATCCATTTCGGGAAGTACACCTTACGTGGTGCATAATCTATCCACCTCAAAACCCAGAACAGTAAGCGCTCCATTTGGGGGAGGGGGGAAGGGATGCCCCTGTCATGATTGTAACCCCCTGACAATGCTGGGGTAGCAATCCTGATGCCTGAAGCTGTAACCTCCTCCCGTAAGCCACTTAGTGTGCCCGTCCAATCAGGGGCATCAGGACTCCAGGCAACGGCTACTATAGCAGGTAGCCTATGCCATGGTGGGATGGAGCCTGTGGGGAAATCCTCCGACCAGAGTGAGTGGCATAAGGGCATGTGATGTGAGTGGTATAGAGATGGATGGTCTACAATGAAATGGATCAAGATCACCCATACTACTGGCCATGCCATAACAGTGGCTAGAAAGCAAGAATTTTAATGCAGAGGCTTACAACTCCATGGGCTTAGTATGCTGCAGAACAGGTAGAGGATCTTTTGTAACAATAAAGCCACAATTTTTTGGGGAATATATTGAGGATTGGTTTGGAGGAGTTATGCAATAGAGAAGATGAGAAATAGATCTTTGGTGATCTAGAATTTGTATGCTAACCAATCACAAGCACTTTAAGCGTATGACGAGCTCAAGGATATGCCAGTTACACCTCCCCTTGTAAAGAACTCAAGAGGGTTTGTCTTCCATCAGGACCAGATGTTACAACCACATGAACTCTGTGTTAAGCTATAGTGACATGGAGTCCATTTTGTTTGTTGCAACCAGATAGAACCTAAGGGTGACAGGGTGGACCCTGGAGCTTTCATCCTACCTTTGAAGGGCAGTGTTTAATCTTTTAAGGTCGTGTTTTATAGGTGTGATGTTAGGACATAGTTTCTTCCTCCTGTGAGACACCTTAGGTTCCAGAAACTTGGACATATGTTTTTCCACTGCACTACTTGTGAGGAGCATGGAAGGAACATGAGGGCAGTCCTTCTGAACAATCCGTCACATATGTAAACATTAAACTGCTAAGAACTGCAGTCCCCACCCCCTTGTTTGCCAGTGTGTTGAGTTTTCAAGAAGCAGAAGAAAATCCAGGAATATAAAGCACTTCACCACCCATGTTTTCAAGATGCTAAGAAGAAGTTTGAACAACTCCTCCCAATTGAAAGTAAGTGTAACTTAGCAAGCATTGTGTCAAAGTACACATTTAGCATGATGACAAGGTCTCAAACTGAAACTTATAGCCCTAGTGGCATGTCACTGTTAACCACACAGAAATTGAAAATTTGCAGGGATAAGAAGGATAAATCAAAAGTTAAAATGAATTCTGCTGTTCTGGGTTGATCCGGCTTTCATCCCCTTTAGAGGTTGAGCCCATGAGACCCTCACATTCAGATGGAATGTGACTCAGCAGCATAGTTATTTGTACTCCCATTTCCTGTTCTCTGCCGTCTCAGTTTCCAATCTGACTTTCCTTCAGTGGAACTGTAATGGCTACCATTTCCACCTGGCAAAGCTCCGTCAGTTAATGGTTACTCACTCCATAGTTGGTGTGGCACTTCAGAAGACACGGTTCTTAGAAATCCTTTGAAGCAAAACCACAGGTGACAAGGACCAAATAATGGAACAATTAATTTCAGAAATGGATGTGTGCCTATTTAACATTGGAGCTGCAACACATTTCAGTATAGCCCATGGAACATACTCAGTCGTAGATTGTACTCTCTGCTGCCTGAGCGTGTTATGCTTGATTCAGTGGCCCATCCATAATGGCCTCTGTGACAGGAACCATTTTCCTATCAGTCCCTCTTTCTCAGACTACTGACTAATATAACGTGTGCCACATTGGACCCTTCAGAAAGCCAGCTGACAAGCTTGCACCTCCAAAGCAGCTTTTGAAACCAGTCAAGATAAAGCTATTGAAGGAGTTATTCAAGAAACTTTTGACATGGCTGTACACGCTGCAGAAGCTAAGATATCCTATTCCTCCTGTGCTGTGTGGTGGTCTGAAAACATTGTGGCGGCTGTCAGAGAATGTTGAAGGGCACTCCAACAATACGACTGTTATCCTTCTGTGGAACATTTGATAGCATTCAAGAGACTTCGAGCAAAAGTGTGAATTGTAATAAAAAATTGCAAGCAGGTGTGCTGGGTGCAGTATGTATCATCTATGAGAGCCAGCACCCCGTTATCCCAAGTGTGGAGTAAATTTCACCATATTTGTGGCCACCCTTCATGTACAATAATTTCTGGCATCTCCCTCAGTAGTAAAATCTGTACTAATCCGACAGTCATTACTGAATGTTTTGTGGCACACTTCACCAAAGTGTCTGCATGTTTTAACTGCCATGTAAATTTCCTGATGTGGAAGCACCTGACAGAGCAAAACTATTTATTCTTCCATGTGCAAGGCCTTGAATCAGACAATATTCCATTTAGTAGACATGAGTTCTATAGCGTTTTGGATGACCCTCTTCATTATCGTAATTGATGGGATCATGACTGCTGTCGGACCTTTGGTTTCACAGTCGCTGTATGTGGGTGGTCTTTGCTGGTATTACAGCTCTACATTATTGCGCACCACAGTATGTTAACCTCAAGGAGCCATACTGAAAGTATATAACTAGGCCCTTAATCATTAATATCAATTTTTTCATGTATAAACTCATGTTGTGCATTTTTTGTAGACTTTGTGCACCCACATACTGCTTAAGAGCTGGCAGCAACATTAGTACTGAGCTTGTTGGGCCCTATCCACCAGAGTGGCAAGCAGCTGGTAACTAGAGCTTTCCATATGAGCCCTACAGATGGCCTGCTGTGGAAGCTGATATGTCACCATTGACGATCAGATGTCAGCAACTATTGGTGACCTATGTAGTCACAGTCTTCAATATGCGTATCAGTCCGTGTTACTCAACTATGTTTCTAACAACCAGCAGTTCATCTTGTTTACGAATTGCCCAAAGATGGATTGACCAGCTGGGATAGACCAAAAATGGCTAGATCAGGTGGGATAGACTTCTTTTGTGGTCGTAAGAAAAATGCTGATCCCACCATTCTCACAGGCCTGTTAATTAAGTTTTCCATGTCGACCCAAATTTGACATTAAGTTTTCCATGTCGACCCAAATTTGACATACATCTTCACGGGTGTACCAAAAGTCAGCGACTAGGTCAGTTTTGCTTTTGCACATTCAAGGTGGCACGAGAAGCACACACTGCTGAATGTATGTAGTGTATACACTGCAGAGCTGGTTGGCATGTTACCAGCTCTGCAGTCTATTAAAACTCTTGCCTTAAAAGCCTTCTCAGTTTGTAGAGACTCCATGAGCTGCTTACAACACAGCTCAGTATTACACCAAAAACTTTTTGCTTGCTGACATCAAAGACCTATTAGTTGACTACCATAGGTTTGGTATGACTAACAGTCATTGGACATCGAGCCACTTGGGTATTCCCGGAAGTGAACGAGCTGACAAATTAGCTAAAGAACCAACCACAGAAGACAAACTTGAACTCTTGAGCATCAAGTACAGACTTATGATAGCAACTGCAACATCACATTTTGAAAACCTGGGATATGGAACGGCAGCTGCTACCAACATTCAGCAAACTCAGAGCAATCAAGGTCACCACCAAGATGTGGCATACTTCTCTTCAGGCATCTCTGAAAGATGGCATCATACTATGCCGACTGTGTATTGGTCATACCAGACTTACCCATGATTTCCTTTGGTGTCAGGACGACTCCGCTCAATGAAGTTGTGGCAGTTCTCTCATAATTGCCCATGTTCTTGATGAGTGTGACCTGCTGGCTGATGTGAGATGAACGGTCAACCTGTCTACCTCAGTACATCACATACCTGAGGACAATGGGTTAGCAGCTACCAAAATCCTACCTTTCTGAGTGAAAGTGGATTTTATAACAAAATCAAATGCACCTTCATATTTGGTGTCTAGAGTGGTTGTGCGTGGAATACCTCTCCCTGCAGCATGTGCCCTAAGTGACTTCAGTCTACTTCCTCCCTCTGCACTGTTGTGCATTTTTAAATTTTGTATATCTAACTGTTTAAGCTAGTTCACACTTTAGTCCATACAGTCTGCATTTCTTCACCCAATTTTAGTTTTCCATACAGTTTTAAATGTGGAAAATATGTTTTTGTCAGGTGTTTTGATAGTTTTGACATAGCATCATAGTAAAGAACTATTAAAACTGAACTGTCAAAATATCTGACAAAAATGTATTTTTACATTTCGTAGCTACAAGAACTATTATACTTACCGAGACATGACAGACAGACTTTACTATAGATGCAATATGGTCATCACTTCCAACTAGATGTCACTTGATAATGGTGATAAGCCAAAACAGACCTGTCGTGTTAAATATTAAAAAACATATTACCTTATTGCAGCTGGTTTGGAGCATTCATTTTCATAATATCTTATACTGACGTATACTATGCTGGGGGCCCAACAAAACATAAGATTTTAGGTCCGCCACCGGTAGCAGAGTGGTCAGCGCGACGGACTGTCAATCCTAAGGGCCCGGGTTCAATTCCCGGCTGGGTCGGAGATTTTCTCTGCTCAGGGACTGGGTGTTGTGTTGTCCTAATCATCATCATTTCATCCCCATCGACGCGCAAGTCGCCGAAGTGGCGTCAAATCGAAAGACTTGCACCAGGCGAGCGGTCTACCTGACAGGAGGCCCTTGTCACACGACATTTCATATCTTCTACAGTGACCAGCTACAGTTTTTACCTGCCTGGGTGTTATATCACTTTTAACTATCCTGCTAAAAATAGTCATGCACATTTTAAATCATGATGACACTGTCACAACACTGGAGTGACAATTCTCCTTCCCTCGTTTCATATAATTTTCTGTCATTTATCTGTGAATTGAGGGATTGACAGCAAAGTAATTGACAGCAAAGTAATTTAGTCCCTTTAAACAGAGCCATAACAATTCTCTGTTATTGAATGTGTTAGCTTGCAAGGAGAGCAGTTGGGAAGTGACGGAAATGCACCTGCATCATTTGGCTGCAACAACACTGGAGAAGCATCAACTGTGAAATGGGAGGGTCAGTTTTGACGACAGTGTCATCCAGTATCATCAATGATGGGTCTGTATTCTGTAAGTTGACAGTGTCTTTTCACTCCAATCTACTGTGCGAGGAATCTTATTTTACACAAAAAGATTGGTTCACAAAATGTTTAGTGTATCTTAAAACACCAGATTCATTCAGGAACTTCATTTTACAAAGGCATTACACACTTTATCACGTCAAAGAATACGGAGACAGAAAATGTGAAAGACCTGAGCATGTGTCAGAGGTTTTAAAACTGAAAAGAGACCTCTCTGAAGAAGAGGAAGAAGACGAGGAAGAAAAATGACGTAAATGTGTCATTCTGGTGAGCTAGAAAATTTTAGGAAAGTCCTTGAGCACTTTCACAGATGATGATTTAATAAAAGAATACTTCATAATTGCAGCTGAATGTTCACATCCACTTCAGGTAGAACAGTTGCATGTGGTGCTGTTATCAAACATGTCAATAATGTGTCCTACATGGGTTATGGTAGACAAAAGTTAAGATCCAGCTTGCAAAGTCTTTAGCGCTCTATTGAAGTGTGGATATCAGAGGCACACAGGTGGATGCGACATGTGACATTCTTAGCAGCATTGAACAAATTGTACAAAGCATATTATTATCACGGATTTTATTAGTTTTGGGGGGGGGGGGGGGGGGATCGGGATCGGGATACATAGCACATCTGAATTGGAAAATGAAAAAGCTTCCATCACTCAATTTGCACTGATCTGTAGCATGAAGTAATTGATCTGTATAAATCGACAAGCAGTACAAAGGTAGCATTGATTTCTCCAATTGTTTCCATTGGTATCGATTTCCTCATTTATACAAGTGTTGATATGTCTCACCACCGCGTTTCCCGTGCCATTGAAGGGGCTACAGTACTCTCTGCTTGCAAGACTGCTGACCGTCTGCTTGCAGGCCTCTCCTGATCATTTGATTGCAGAGCACATTTGTTGTGAAGTCTTGCTTTAAACTCGTAATAATAATAATAATCATCTCTTTAATCAGTTGTAACAATAAAACATAAGTACCTTCATGACCTGAGCTTTATGAAATTTCTACAGAGAATGTACTAATGCACATGTTTCTTGACATCGATGGTTAGCGAAATAAATATCTGGCGCCATGGGCTGTGTGGAAAATATGCAAGTCACAAGAACCGGATTATTATTCAATAATTCCTGTTCTTCACAGAATCCTCATATTCTGAAATCTTATATAAGAAGCAGAATTTTGTTGAACAACTTAATATAACTGTCTTCAATAACATTGCAGGTTGTTGATTTTATGGTAAAGAAACTTAATAATGAGCAAATTGCTCATCATTGTCTGTTGTATTTGATCCATCACTTTAGAAAAGAATGAGGCTACAAAAGAGAAGAAAAGTATTGCTAATAACTGAAATGTGTGTTGCCTGTAAATCGAGTGAAAAATTATTTACAATTTTATTTTTATAATGTTAAGGGGGAAGCATTTAATCTTGAATATTATGTGCAGTATGATTTGAAGACTAAAAAGTGAAACAGTGACCCTTGACAATTGTGACATGAATACACTTGCCAAGAAGCAGTGCATCAATTTAAGATTGTCTTTCATCTTCACACTATTTATGGAACATTGGTCACATAATATGTCATTCTCCATTATTGTGTTATCAGCAAACAAGTAGTAGGTGTCTAATCTTAGGCTCCAGGTGACCCTTGTCGGCAACCATTGTACTGTCAGTAGCTTGTGACAGTGATGGAAGTAGTCAATAAAAGATTGAATGCTTTGTCTCATTGAGATTCACAAGGACATGGAAATTATTTATTGCATGTACGTTGTTTGTTGATTCATGTCTGCCACCTTATTAACAAAATTACCTGGCTTTTCAGCCGCAAATGCAGCAGCGGCTGCAGCAGTGGCTGCCGCAGCTGCAGCAGCGTCTTCTTCGACGGTCATCCCTTCTGTCGGCACGTCAAATGCAGCACCCGGACAGCCGGCGACGAATAATGCGGCGATACTCAGCCTCCTGAACAGCAATAGCCTGACAAACTCTCAGCAGCTAATTAACAGCAGTGTGGCAGGTTCTAGTGTTCAGCAGCATAAGATCCTTACGTCAAGTCCAGGAAAGATGACTCTAGCCAATCTGCTGAACTCGCGTCGTATAAACCATAACAACATAGTGAATAGCAGTGGTGTGTCTATTGCTAATGTTGTTGAGCAGAACAGTGGAGTAATAGCCCAGCATCAGATGCAGGTGACTCAGACCCAGGCACAGCCTCAGCAGCAGCTACAAGTGAAATCCTCACTTCCTGCATTAGGATCCCCTTCGACGTCGCAGCAGCCACAAGACTTTGCCTTGGGCAACAACAGTGGTTATGCAAATACATTCACAAGTGTTCCTATTAATACTGCTGGAAATGCAGGTAAGTTAAATACTTGTGTGTTTTTCATCATTTTCTCCTCTAACAAAATTAGTTTTCACATCTTTTATGACGTAAATCGGAAGTTGGACAAAGTAATGTGAGTATCCACATGATATTATGTCGAGACACTTTTTGTATCTTTTGTAAAGGCAATTACACTCAAAACTAATAGTCATCCCAGTTTATTCGACAGATTGAGACTGAATATTTCAGAACACAACATGGATCAGTGCAGGTTATCTTTAAGCGAGCAGTCCAACCGTGTTCATTTCACACATCTGATCAGACTGCCCTGGGCGAGCTTATGTGCACGATTCTGGTAGGTGTGGCCATGTCGGAGAGCACCCCTGGTCAGAGATGCCGTCTAGGTATTGGCTCTGCGGTGGTTGACAGTGGTGTTCCACCAGCTACTGTTTCTATACTGATATTGGGATATGCTCTGTTTCCGTACTGATATTGAGAGATGCCATTACATCCCTTTTCCCCTCAAGCAGTAACAGCCATGGAAAAAGAAGCATGTGGTGCCTGGTGTGAAGGTACTGCCACCAGGAAGGGCAGCAGATTGGTGCCCAAGGGTGTCGCTGCGGATGGTCAGTGCAGAACGAGGCTCGATGGAAGTTGCATGAGTTGCCACTGCAACAGAAGCTCCACCAGGTGTGGAGATGCAGATGGCTGCTAACTGTGATGATGAAGACAAAGTTGATTTTGATGGTGCCGTGGAAGGCTGTGGGCAGAGGCCACAATTTATATCACGGACCCATGACGCGTGGAGTTCATACCGTGGGTCCAAGTTGGTGGTGCTGGAACTTGTGGCCCCACACTGGGTGCTCACGTGGAACGAAAGAGCCCTCGCTGACAACATGTGCTGGTGGTAGGAGCGACGTGCCCAAGTGCAAAAAGTGAGTGTGGCCAGTAACTCGCCCTGCTGGGGTGTGGCTGTCAAACAAACTTGTCCTTAAAGTCACTAGAAAACTACATAGGTCTTTAGTAGAGCATTAGATGTCATTTCCTTTCAGAGCTGGTTCTTTAATGTTTGGACAAAATATTGTGCGTTGCTATTCGAGGTTGAATGGAAAAGCACAGTACGGAGATGTTGAATCCCATTACGGGCACAAAACTGTTCAAAGTCATAAGAGGTGAAGTCTGTCTCAGTATCGGAAACCGTAGTGTGTGCGGTGCCTTCGAGATCAAAGATTTTATCCAGGACTGTAATAATAACACAGTTGAGACCTAGGACATTCTTGACGCAAAAGTGAATTGAAAGAAAGAATCTTTGCCAACCAACCACTTGGAGCCCAAAAATGGGGCAGCAACATCTAGGTGGATACGCTCCTATGGCACTGCAGTGTTGTGCCAGGTAGTGACCTGTTGGACCAAAACTGCTTGGCGGGCAGAACACTAGTGGACTAGGTCCACAATGCCAGAGTCAATGTCGGCCCACAATATGTGTTGTCACACTCAACCTTTCATCCAGTATATGCCCCAGTGGGCTATGTACAAGAGGTGCAGCACTTGAGCCTGAAGAGAGGAAGAAATCAGGACATGGCAGTGGTTGTCATCTTGAGACTCACAACAGAAACACTTGATTTAGGAGGCAGAGTAACGTCGGGTCCTTGTGAATGATGGACACAGCATCACATGATGTTAAGGGGAAAGCTGAAATGGCCGAATAAAGATTTAAATTGATCTGGAAACACATCTATTCATGTTGGTCAATAGAGTGTGCAAACGCGCGTGCGCGCACACACACACACACACACACGACTACCAACTTCAGCATCTCGGGCCGGAATGCCATTCAGTGCATCCTGGCCTGAAATGCTGGAGTTGGCAGTCGCACGTGTGTGTGTGTGTGTGTGTGTGTGTGTGTGTGTTTACAGATGAGGGCTGTGGCTAAAAGCTATAAGCGAGTGTCTTTTTAATTGCGCATATCTCCTGCAACTTGATGTGTCTTGTGTGCAATCTATCTTTTCCTACATTGTTAATTTAAGGTTCTGGACTATGTAGATGACAGTGAGGTCCTCCCATTCTGTTTGAAAGTAGTGTTGTTGTGAGGTGGATAAAGTCTTAAAACCATATGCCTTAGGGCTTCCGTGTCATTGGGTATTTATAGAACAGAACTGCACCTATAATGTTCGGGGACGCATCGACCACTACTTCACGTACTAGACCAGGAGTGTTATCTTGTCATGCAAGCAGCCTATGTCAGTTAACCTTTCAAAGCCTGGATAGCTTGTTGACAGCAAGGTAACCATTCAAAATTTACACCTCGGTGACATAACTAGTTCTTTGGGTAAGAAGAGTTCAACGAAGTTTGCAATGAAGTAGTCATAATAGTATGTCTTATTTAGAAACACATGAAGGTCTTCTA
Source organism: Schistocerca americana (assembly GCF_021461395.2). Classification (NCBI taxonomy): domain Eukaryota; kingdom Metazoa; phylum Arthropoda; class Insecta; order Orthoptera; family Acrididae; genus Schistocerca; species Schistocerca americana. The sequence continues at coordinate 215,064,671 of NC_060125.1, read as the reverse complement.
CATCGATGGGCAGCTACATGTTGTCCAGTCTCTGCAGTGCAGTCTTCTGTTGGTTTGATGCTGCATCCAAAAACGCCCTTTTTTCATGAATTTTACTTAATGAGGTGCTTTGGCCTAATTTTGCAGAGAATTCATGTGGGATCGGTAGAGGGTAAGTTTCCACTTCAGCTTGCACATCTATCATCACGTTAAAGTCATAACAAAGTCTCAAAATTGGACATGTCTACTGTTACCCAGTTTTCCTAACGAGTGCACTGGTACATGACGGCATCCACTGGCGCAAAGGTTTGCCTCGCCTGCCTGCAAGGACAGCAACCCTACACATAAACAGATGGGTTGGTTTAAGAAGAATGCATAAACACTGGTGGGTCTGTTTGATTGAATGTGTGTACTATTAACGAAAAAGAGCTAGTACTCAAAAGCTAGTGTGAACGCTGTTTACTGTTACATATTAACAGCGTTTAGCACATCAGTCCACTACAGGTGAGTAGTAGCTTTTCTCTTATTTCACGTATCGCTCTAGTTTTAATGTACAAAAGAAGTAACTTATTTATTAAACAGCACAGGATAGACAATAGTGTAAAAAGATTAAAAGTATGTATTACTTTTCTGTAAAAACAAAACTGAATTAAAAGTTGGGTATAGTACAGATCAAGTAAATCAGTTTAACGTTCAAAGTTTTAGAAAAGTTCAATATACATGAATAATTTTTTGTACGTGATTTACAAAATGAAACAAGCACCATTGAGTTGAGAAGGTCATGTGGAAGGTAATAATTAAAAATTGTTACCAAGGATTTGATGCAGTTTAATTGGACTCACAGTATTTAAAGAATAGCACAGATATCTGATGTTGCTGAAGGCTTGGAATATGTCCAACTGGTATCTACCATTGATAGCTTAGCTGAAATTTTCTTTGCAGAAACGCTAACTTCTTTCTTGGATTGAGCTCTGTTTCGATAAAAATTATTTTGTGTGATGTGGAGATTCATAACTTCAGAAGTGTTATATTGTTGGCTACTGTCCGCAAATTTCACAAAAGCGTTTAAGGCTTTTGAAACCTCACCACAAGAATGTGAGATGTAAGCATTTCTTGTTCATAACTCTCAGGTTATGGCTCCTGATGTATATTGAAAAGACTTTCTAACATCACACTGTCAGTCAGCTCTTCTTTGATATCTAAATTTCTGTCAGTGTCGATCCATTCTTTAACTACTTGTGCTGAAAACACACTCAGTTCATTAGTGGATGCAGAATATAACACTCGTACAATTTCAGAGTGATCATTTGTCAACTCATGATCATTTATATCACTTTCCATCTTGACTTCTTTGAGCAGCTTAAGCTATAGTTTTCTCTCAGTCTTGTACAATGTTTTTTCACAGAGGTGCAAGCAGCTTCCGCCATGAATATAGAGTGTTTAATGTATTGTATTGGAACTCTTTGATGCTGGAGTCCGAGCTTAAATAAAATCACACAGCACAGTACTACAAATTTAGGCCTAGTGAATTAAGAATTGTTGATACTAGCAGAAAACTAACAATGCAATTGGTTTGTCTTGATAAGAATATTATCACACGGTGTGGCAGACAACTGTTGCTGAGGCACCGTGCTGAATGGTTCAGATGTTTCTCAAAGGCATCCAGTTGTCATACAAACTGCTCTGACCTGAAAATACAGAAAAAAATTCTGTGTGCCAGACTAACAGGTCTGCTGGATTTATTATGTCCCCAAGCCTTAATACTTCACATACTGTGTTACATATTTCAGAAACAACATAAGAAATTTGTAACAATTGAAATTCGAAATAAACACAACTCTTTATTAGTTAATACTTTTTAGTGCTGTACTAATTAACTTGAATTCAAAATCCACTGTATTATATGTTTGCTGTTTGACAGCAAAAACTGAACAATTCTGGTTCAGGATTTTATCTTCTTCTTCTCCTCCTTTGGTAAATGCCACCCTCCACTATGTAGTAACTTCGTTTTCTGTATAAAAGGTTTATCTTGTGAAAGGCGTGGATTCTTCTGTTCTAGCTGCAACATTCACACAATCTCTTCTTGTTTCTCCACGTTTTGAAAAACTCAATACCTTTTCTATAAATCGCACAAGGTGGACACGAAGCAGTTGAATTTTTGTAATTTGTTTTATTTGTGGTATGTGAAGTTCAGAACTCAAATATTAATTTCCTTAAGCAGTTCGATATAATTCTCAATAATTCGCAAGAAAATAGACTTTAAAGTTTTCCAAACAACTTCAATTCAGTAAAGTAAAGGCAGCTTTTGTTCTCTCTCTCTCTCTCTCTCTCTCTCTCTCTCTCTCTCTCTCACACACACACACACACACACACACACACACAAAATTAGATTACATACACTGTTTAGATCATCAAATATGTGCCAGTTAACCCATGTAATGATCATTTCTTATGAAAAATGCACTTCTTGTTTCCGATTACATATAGCACACACAATTCCATTTTTTATCGCAAATAGAAATTCTTAGTTACAGTGTTGTACAAAAGATTGTTATTATTTTTTAAAATTTAAAATATATTTTGTAAAATATTTGCAATGATAACTGGAAATTTGCTTGCAAGATGTAATTAGAAACAAGAAGACAGGCATATTCATTAAAATGATGATTAGGTTGTGGTAATCAGCATGTATGCATATATTTGATGAATTTTATATCCAAATGATGTAACTATTAAAAACCATAGTGAGATTCGAACCAGGAATCCATCACTTATCTCTTTACCAGTCTCAATGCCACCAAGTGAGCCACGCAATCAGTGCTGAAAATTTTCCTTAATTTTAGTGAAATGAATTTCCTCGGAAAATTTTGACAGTTGAATCAAGCAGCTTTGGAAAACTGATATTTGAGTTCTAAAATTCATGTACCATTAATATAAAAAATTACAAAGATCTGGTAGCAAGGAGATCTCATTGCATGAAATTCATAGTTTGGCTGCAAAATCAAAACAGTACTCATTTTAACTTAATAAAGGAATTTTATTCAGATAATTTACTTCACGAGTGACATTAAAGAGCCTTCTGTTTGTACCTGTCACTGCTGAGCTGAATTTAGGATGTGATTTGTGTCTTTGTGTATGTTTATTTCAACACCAAACAGGAAAGGTCTGTTTCAGAAACCAAGCAGTAACATGAATAGTAGTGAGTGCCAACCTCCTGGTGCCAGATGTAACTCTAGCACTAAAGCTCACAGGTGATTCCTTCCATGTGGATAAACTTGTCACTACCATTTGCAACAACTGATATGCAGGAGACTGAGAGAATCACTATGATCCAGTTGGCCAGTGATTACCAGATGTTAAAGATCAAAGCAGGAAACCAGAAGAGCTATTAAATAACTAAGCTGTAATTGAACAATGGTAAATCCAGGATGGACTGTAACGATATTATGAGATGGAAAGCTGCTACTCACCATATAGCGTAGATGCTGAGTCACAGATAGGCCTATCTGCGACTCAGCATCTCCGCAATATGGTGAGTAGCGACTTTCCTTCTCATAATATTGTTAAGCTGTAACTGAATGTTCTGGAGGTCTAAGGACTATATGTAACCAAGAGCGTTCTGCTTTTAACAGTAAACTGATGTATTATTACAGGTACATTGGTGCAATATATGTTTAATAAGTGTCAGTAAATCAATGGATCAAATTCAAAGAAATTGATGAGAATTGGAGAGCTTTCCAATTTCGTACCAGCAATCAAATTTATTCTGAATGAGAAGATATGTTAATGAAGGTACCCTCTACCACAATCCATATCAAACTGACATTCGAATGCTAACTTGTAGGAAATGTTGATAAGTGCTGCTACTCAGTAATGTTGTTGTATTTATTTCTTTCACATATACAGAATGTTTCACACTTCCTGTTACAGGTTTCTATGGGCTGTAGTGGGGATTTTGTAGACAAAGTTTTGATAATAACCCATGCCTGGAGTTTGAAGATGGAATCGCTTTCAAATCTCCCGCGTCACAGTACACACACAAAATGAGAATAGGATGCAGGTTGTAATTAAGAAATCTCATAGAATTTTTATCTGAGTACAACAATAAAAGCTGGTACAATCCCAACTAGCAGTGTTGACTGTGATGCTCCACAGCCATGCCACAATCTGAACTTTAAAGATGATGTCCTTAAACGCTCAGAAGAGAACCCCAAAACATTGCCCACCGTGGGATTGTTGTAGAGCACACAGCTCATTGTTTTTGTTGTGTGCATTCTGTGAAGCGAGAGATTTGAAAGTGCTCCTGAGGCTTAATTTGTAGAATCGCTGCAGCTCATCCGGGTTCATGGCTTGAAACCATAGGAAAAAATCTGCTCCTGAGACACTACAGCCAACTTTATGATACAGTTAGCTGTGTGATAAACCCACATTATTTGCAGCACTATGTCTCAGAAACTCCGAATTGGTATGGCTGACTACATTGACCTGCGACAGACCTTGCGTAGGCCCAACATTTCTTTGTGGAAAATGACAACATTGGCAGTTCTGTGACATTACAAGTTATAGGTTACTTAGCAGTGTCGTGTTGTCTGTGACATCTTTTCAGTGTCAGCAGAACTATTTATGGTGGTACTTGTTTTGCCTTAATAATAAGTAATCTGATTATTACGTGATCTGGAGTAACATTACTTGTGCCGTTTTGCACTAAACCCATTACAATATTTCTGTAATTTACTATGTAGTTGTCTTTACATTAGTTAAATTCCATTTAAATTCTTTCCTGAAATCATATTTGATAACATTCAAAGACTTGTATTCCACAAGTTGCGCACGTAAGGGAGTGCAAGGCGGCATAGTGGTTGAGATTTCGGACGCACATTATGGAGGTCAGTAGTTCAAATCCCTGTCCAGTCATCCACGTTTAGTTTTCCAATGGTTTCCCAAACTTGCTTAAGACAGATCCTAGAATAGTCCCTTTGAAAACATCGCAGGCAAGTTTCTTCCCTTACCATAACTTGTGCTCAGATTCTTACAACCTTTTTGCTGTAGTAGGGAAGGCGAGTGGTCAACTTCGATTTATTGGAAGAGTTTTAGGAGTGGCTCACCTGTAAAGCAGGTTGCATGTAGGATGCTGGTGTGACTTATTCTTGAGTACTGCTTGAGAGTTTGGGATCCATACCAGGGAAGGGCGGGGGGATTGAAGGAGGGAGGACATCAAAGCAATTCAGAGGTGGGCTGCTAGATTTTTTACCGGTAGGTTTGAACAATACCTAAGTGTTACGGAGATGCTTCAAGAACTCAAATGGGAATTCCTGAATGGAAGGCAACATTATTTTTGAGAAGCACTATTGAGAACATTTAGAGAACTGGCATTTGAAGCCGACCACCGAATGATTCTATTATCACCAACATACATTGCACAAAAGGACCATGCAGATAAGATTAGAGAAATATGGATTTGTATGGAGGCATACAGACAGTCGTTTTTCTCTTGCTCTAAATGCGAGTGGAACAGGAAAGGAAATGACTAGTGGTGGTACAGGGTAACCGCTGCCACACACTGTACAGTGGTTTGTAGAGTATCTATGTAGACCTAGAGGTACAATGCTTGCATACAATAGGAAATTTTAACTGTAGCAAAATCATTGTGAAGGACATAGTATTATAGTGCTTGTTGTGAGGAAGGTAAAGACTTTGAATCATTGGGGTACATTCATAACAGCCCTTCAGCAAATTTAATTTGTGAAGTACAGTCAGCATCTATAATGAAAACGATTATTTACAGAGATTGTGTATTATATACATTTTCTGTTTTCTTTTTCGTTCCATGGTTTGGATGTTAAATGTTGGTATTGTGTGTACACTTAAACTAATTTCACCTGATTTTGTAGTAGTGCTTATTTTGTTCCATATAGTAATAAATGAACAAGATAAATTTTTGTACATAAACACGCACAATAATCAATATAGGATTTCTTGTAAATTATAAATTGCACCAATCAGTTGTCCTTTTTAAATAATAAAATTTAAAAAGGATGACTGATCGTGCAATCTACAATTTACAAGTCAATATGACAGTCACTGAGTGCAACAGTTTTCTGAATGGAAGGTAACCTGATAGGATTTCTGATTATGATGATTACTTTTCTTAGGTACAAGTAAAACGGCCCCTCAGCCACAAGCAGTGACAGTCAATCACTCAGGCAGAATTCTCGGCACTGCTTCATTGCCCGCTGTAGCAGCGACCAGGAGGTTATCGAGCCAGTTACCAGCTGCCGACACAAGCTCCTCAGGAAGTACCTCCAGTGCTAGTGTATCTGCGCCCAGTCTGCAAGCATTGCTCGCAGGTAATTCGTGATATGCGCCTTTCTTCATTGAATAAAATATTAATTTCTGGGTGACTTTCTTCAGTATTTCAACATATTACTGTAATATTTGTGTTTGTTATTATTGGTTATCATGTCGTGTTTGTTAAAGTGATATTACGTAATCCATATCTTTAGCAGTATTTGCTGACTGCAGTGCTATGAGTAGTATTGTAGGTAAATTAAACAGTAAAGGAAATGCTGAGAGGAATACAAATATTTTTATAAGAACAAACAACCATTCTAAACCATGGAGACCAGCTATATGTCTTCTGTTGCCCAGTATAAAGCCCCCCCCCCCCTCCCCCCCGTTACATTACCTTGCTAGTAAAGTAGATGACCATACATCCATGCATTTTGAAGAGTATGTGATCCGTAATGGAACTAATCTGGATTATATAGATGGGAGGCGTCTTGGCTACATATCCTTCGATCCCATAATCCTCCTAACCTCAGTCTACACTAGCCCCTACCTCACGTCCACACTGCCTCCAACTCCACACCTGCCTCTGCCTCCATGCCCTCCTCCACCTCCAAGTCGATGTCTGCCTCGACACCTTCCTCTGCTTCAAAAGTGCCTCCTCCACCTCTGCCTCCACACCCTCCTCCACCTCTGCCTCCACACCCTCCTCCACCTCTGCCTCCACACCCTCCTCCACCTCTGCCTCCACAGTCTCCTCCATCTCTACCTCAACGCCCGCCCCCGCGTCGATGCCCACCCCGCCCCGCTTCAATGCCTGCCTCTTGTGTTCCCACATATTTCTCTTGCCATAGGATGGTACAGTAAAACATTGAAACAGCAGAAGAGCTCAAAATGACCTCTTGTCATATGTTTGTCTTAAGTGTCATACTCAACATGTTTTGCATTATTCATAAAATCATTTGAATTTTCCTAATTCTTTCTTGTCTTGATGATGATATATTAGAATTTACCAAATATTGATATTTTCATGACATTTTATTCGGTATACCTGAAGCAGTTGAAGGGATCAGTTTGAGACAGCTCTAATTTTTCTTCTGAATATATTGTCAATAATCCAAGAGTGAAGTTGCAACACTTGAAAATCGTGCAGAGTTGTTACTGCTCAGTGTTTCGTCTTGGTAGGTGCACTTTCCATCTTGGCAGATTCACATTACACTTTATATCGTTCATTTAGGTAATGTTCTTTGTCCATGAAAGACTCTTAAAATATGTCTCATCAGTGGGGACTTTCTGGTGAAGAAATACTTCTTCTCTTACAGAATTCTGAGTTTGATTCAGAAATTGACTTCTGCGATAAACATTAGAATTTTGTACTACAGGCAAGTGAAGATGATGGTATGAATGAAGAGGGATTAGCGGATGAGGATTCAGATGCTGATTTGCATCTATTCTCAACTCATCTATTGCAGCAAGCCCACTTGGAAGCCTCTGCAAAAACGGTTCCTAGGGATAGAACCGAGTGGGAGATTGCCATTTTTCCATCTTTTGGAAGGAGATTGACAGTGAACAGTCTGAAGAGAGAGCGGTCTCATTACATAACACTAGTTAACAAGTAGATGACACTGTCATCTGTGATTTCAGTCTTATTTTTGATGAAGCAGTGCTATGTTTCATGAAGAAATGAATAGATTCAAATATTTGAAATAGTTGGATCATGTCACATGGGCCACTGGAAAAATTAATAGCCGTTGTATATGCTCCGGGTTGTAGCTGGTGCAAAAGGTATGTGTGCAAATGACTTTTGGTTGCTTTCAAGAGTGCCTAACCTCTTCTGCAACATTATGCTAGAGGCAGATTTCAGAATCTTATCAGATTTCTTTGATTAAATGGAAAATTGACCCAACTGAATGCGAACCAGCCAACAAATTCACTTTTGTATCTCAAATTTGGCCAAAATTCACGGAAAACAGTAATCAGTCTTACTGTCCAGGAGAAACCATAACCACAGATGAGCAGCTATAATGAAGACAACCAAGATGCTGGTTCACTCGAGTTATGCCCAGCAAACGTAACAAATAAGGTATCTTGATTGTTGCCGATATCTAATGACAACTTATATATGTAATTATTTCCCATACATTGGAAAAGAGGGCACACATAGAGGCAAACAACCAGTCAGAGAGTATGTTGTTCTATGTTTCATGCAGACATTACTAAATCTAGGGAGAAATGTAATAACAGATGTTTTCGCATCATAGTTTGTACAACAATGAACATCATCCCTGGTGACATAAAGAAGCCAAATACTGAAAGACACCCCCCCCCCCCCCCCCCCCCCAAATCGCCCTGTGCCAGACTGACAACACAGACTGCACCACCATGACTCTGTAGAAAGGAAAGAAGAGTAAAAATGTCATTCTTTGGACAATGGAAGCTCCCCATTGCACCTCCCTCAGATTTAGTGGTAAAATAGCCCAGTGGATAGCCTGTCAAAAACTGAATACAGATAAAGCATGAAAACAGGGTGAAGGTGTACGTACTGAAGTGTGAAAAAAATAAGCAAAATAAAAACAGCAAACAGTCCAAGAATAAGATATGGAACATCAAACGAACTGCAAGAACCACTGCATCATGGTTGTGTGGTCATGGTGGTGATTGCAAAGCGAGAGATCCTTGTTTAATCTCACTCATGCTCCCCTCCTCCCTGCAGGGAATAGTGAACTTCCTGTCTGGTCATTGACGTGTCTGTTCTCCTTTTGTAATCTTGGCTGTTGTTGTACTATACAATAGTTATAGAGCATGAGTTACGTGGTAGGAGTATATCACCACTGCAAGTAAATGTGATGAATAGTAAGAGCAAAGAGATGCTGCATAGACCTCTCACAGAAATGAAGACCACAAATAGACGGGTGTGAACTACATTACAACGAAGGAATTCGAGAGTCAAAATGGAACTTAGGAGTCATAATGTGCGGTACTTGTGTGGAACAAGTAAGAAGTACATAAGGCTGGAGGTCCCTTCCTTACACCGCACTGTTGCATATGGACATTACTCCAAGACAGAATCATGGATTTGAAAACGACAGACGCATCACTGATTGGGTGGAAAGTTCATAATTTTGTGAAAAGAAAAGCTTGATGTTGCACATCTTGAGCTTGGACTATTCACTGTTTCTGTCTTGTTTCTGTTTTCACAGTTCAGTAGACCTTCCTGTTTCATTGCTTTATCTGTGTTCAATTTGTGACGGGCTGTCCACTGGGCCATCTTACCACTAAATCTGAGAGGGGTGCAATGAGGAGCTTCCCTTGTAAGTACACTGCAATAATTAGAGGAGGAAAGGAGAAGCCTGTGACCCTAACATTCTACATTGCAACAAAGAGTGGGTGGATGTTTTTGATGGAATTACCCATAAATATACTAAAAAGCTTGCATGTAGGAGATAGCTAATGTGTGACTACCACCACATCTTGGACACTGCAGCAATAAATGCATGGGCCATCTAAAAAATAGTAATGAACAAGAAAATTGAAAGGAAGAATAATTTTTACTTATGGACCGTCTGACAGCAACTGAATAAAACACAATTTTAGTGCCATACGCCTTTATTTTTTTGACAGTCTGCAACAGAAACCAAAACATTGCATTAAAACAAGCGTTCAGTTCATAGTACTGTGGAATGTGGGAAAAAACTGCAAATTGGCATTCATAAGAAGAAGAACAAAACAAAAATGCAACAGGAGTGTAATATGTAAGAAATTGTCCACGCAACCTGCTACTGATGATGCCTTGCAGAAAATAAAGGCGAAACGCGTATGGCACTAAAATTGTGTTTTATTCATTTGCTGTCAGACAGTCCATAAGTAAAAATTATCAATCTACCATAATATTACACGCAACTGAGGAAGACAGGACTACAAAAGTTGAAGGTGAAAGGAAGAAATTCATACTTCAGCTGGGAAATGAACTCGAGGGAATGATAGAACCGAAGAAGAACAGACAAAAGAAGAGAATATGGAACCAAAATGATGTAGAAAGCAGAATAAGTGCCAAATCAATCCCTGCTAAGGCAACGAGACCAGTGACAATTATTTAAAGTACCACAAAATGTGCTTCTACAACAGAAATCACTTGTGCTAAGTGCATCGAGCAATATTTCAGTGACTTGGATTAAAAGTACAACAAAACAGTGTGCAGGATACATGCGAGTTTAATGTAGGCAATATATATTAAATGTGTCCAGAAAGTTCTACAGACAGCTACTATATGAAAATCTAAAGTTAAGAAAACTTGTCAGCATGAGCAATCACAAAAACTTGTCAGCATGAGCAATCACAAATTGATAAGATATTAATTTATTGAAATAAGTAAGTAATGTATTAGTTATTGTGTTAAATAATTATTGTTATATCTTGCAAAATGGCAGGAAGTAATGTACGAGGTGCTATCAAAAATTTTAGGGACTGGTGCTGCCATCTGTTGAAAATCTTACCTGTGGGCTAATGGTCATCATCACCCTCAAAGTAGTTACCATCCTCACGTACACACCGGTCCCAGCACTTCTGCCACTTGTCAAACGTTTTCTGGATGCCCTGTTTATTGAGGGTGTATATCACCACCAGCTATGCTTTTTGAATCCTCTCTTGGAGTGTCAAACCAACGGCCTTTCAACTTGTTTCAGTTTTGGGAATAGTGTGAAGTCGCAAGGTGCCAAATCTGGTGAGTACAGTGGATGGGGTACAACCGCCATGTTGTTTTTTGCTGAAAAGGTCCTGGTGAGCAAGGACGTGTGACTGGGGGCGTTGTTGTGATGCGGCAACTAGTTCCCTTGGCGCCAAAGTTCGGGCCATTGTCGCCGCATGTTTTCACGGAGCCATCGCAAAACGTCAGAGTAGTATGCAAAATTCACTGTTTGGTTGGGTGGGATGAATTCTTTGTGCACAATTCCCTTGGTATCAAAGAAAAAGATGATCATGCTCGTCACCTGTGTCGCTTTTTGGGTCTTGGAGAGCCTGGGCTCCTCCACTGGGACGATTATCGCTTTGTCTCTGGGTCATAACCATATCATTGCAGGGGTCTCTGTATCACTTTTCCGAGATTCGCACAGAATTTGATACACATGCGCTGTTCTGTTTGTGGATCCATCGTAACATCGCCGCACACCAAACAAAGAGTATTACGGAAATCAATGTGGACACGCAACACGTCCTCCCAGCTGAATGCCACTCCGCACACTGACTCATCAGATATGCAGCTCTCACCACCTTGCGGTGCAAAGGTCTACTACTCCTACTTTCCAGATAGCAGCACCAGTTCTGAAAATTTTGGATTCCACCTTGTATGCTAAAATTAAGTACTTGTTCCCCAAATGAAATTTTCACTCTGCAGCAGTTCATGCACTGGTGCTTGTTTATGTCAAACATTAATATATTTTATGTGGGGCAAAAATATCCCTTTTTCCATTTTATGAATGTCAGAAATTCTGCTGTTGTAATGTTAATTGGCTACCAGGGATTCTTTCTTAGTGGATTTTTCATTTCTGTTTATAACATTGCATTTCAGTATGTACTATCTATGTTAAGCTCTTCTCTTACATATTTATTCCTCCATCTTGTAAAATGGAATATTTCACTTGAACTGGGACATCATTTCAACTGCCTGTGTTTGATTTTTCACCCTGAAAGGAGACCTAGTTTTCGCAGCCAGGCAGAAATGTTGTTTAAAATGTCTCCAAACAGTCACCTTAATTGTTCTCAGTTTAAATAAATGGATTTTTTTCATTTTAGATACATGCATAACTTAAGTCACATTCTAAATAGGTGTCCTATTTGTCTGTTAGCCATACATACCTTTGTTGTATTTTCATGCAGTATATAGTGATTTTTGAGTTCTATTTTGATGTTTTCGTACTGTATCATATACATACTCGATTTATAGATGAAGTTCCTTTTGGAGTTCATCTTATTTGATTTTCAATCAATAGTAAGATGCTTATGTATCTATTAAGGTTTAAGTAAATATCCAATCGTATTTTAAAATCTCATCAATTGAGAATACCTTCAGCATAAATGTTAAGTAAAATCAGAAAAATGGTAGAAGTTTACTTCATGCTTTCATAGTACTTGTTTCTATGGAGATTTTTAATGACTAGTAGCAGGAGCTTATTCTGTGGCTTCGTTTTATTTACCCATAGTTACTTTTTGTATGGTTTTATCTACTTCCTACACGTATTAGTGCTGTATAATGCTGCAATAAATTTTGAACCTGATGCACAGAAATTGTAATGCTCCACTGTCGTGTCATGTCTGTTCCTCATTGTTGGGAGCTCAGGATTCGTATTGTGCTAGATGGCAGTTGGACTCCGTGGAAATTAGTTAAGTTTTCTCTCTAGTCTCATTGTTGTCCATTTATTTGTGGCAGAAAACATGCAGTCAGACCCTGCATTTTGTTGGTGCTAATGCTTCACAACTACAGAATATCATTTAGTTTGTGATCTGTAGTATGTGTAATTAATAAAGAAAAGTTTGATGCAACCATGTGGTTGATTTGGAGTGCTAAAGGTCTCCTTCACTATGATAATATCACCTGCACACTGATGTGTCTGCCTGCTACCACAACTAGAATGCAAGACAAGGAATGATTTGTAAGAATCGTCATTTACGAGGGCCGTTCAGAAAGTAACCTCCGGTTGATTTAAAAAAATACACCAAGTTAAATAAAAATATTTTAATATATACATCTTACAACTACATCTTTGCACTATTTTTCTACATAGTCTCCATAGCGATTGAGGCACTTATCGTATCTCTTCACAAGCTTTGAAATTCCTTCTGCATAAAAATCACCCGCTTGTGCCTGGAGACAGCCTGTGACCGCATCTTTGAGCTCTTCGTCGTCATCAAACCGCTGTGACCCGAGCCATTTCTTCAAATGCATGAAGAGGTGATAATCACTTGGCGCCAGGTCTGGGCTGTAAGGTGGATGGTTGATAATGTCCCACTTGAAGGACTCAAGAAGGGCCGTTGTTCTGCGAGCAGAGTGAGGACGGGTGTTATCGTGCAAAAAAACGATACCGGAAGTCAGCATACCACGACGTTTGTTCTGTATAGCCCGTCGTAACTTTTTTATTGTTTCACAGTACACGTCTTGATTAATGGTCGTACCACGTTCCATGAATTCAACCAACAACACCCCTTTGGCATCCCAAAACACCGTTGCCATCAGTTTTCTGGCAGAAAAATCTTGTGAGGCTTTTCTTGGTTTGGTAGGCGAATTTGAATGTGCCCACATCTTTGATTGTTCTTTTGTCTCAGGGTTCACGTACTTAATCCAGGTTTCGTCAGTGGTCACGATTCTCTTTAACAATGGTTCTCCTTTGTCCTCATAACGTGACAGAAAGTCTAATGCAGAGGCCATTCTTTGAGTTTTGTGGTGGTCGGTAAGAATTTTGGGCACCCATCATGCACAGAACTTACGGTAACCCAATCTTGCTGTCACTATCTCGTACAAGAGAGTCTTAGAAATCTGTAGAAAACCAGTAGACAACTCCGACATTGAGAAACATCGATTTTTCACGAACTTTTGCATCAACTGTCTGAACGAGTTCGTCAGTCACCAATGATGGTCTACCACTCCTCTCTTCATCACGAACGTTTTCTCATCCACTTTTAAATAAACGTACCCATTCACGGACAACTCCTTCACTCATAACTCTTGGTCCGTACACGGCACAAAGCTCACGATGAATAGCTGCTGCAGAATATCCTTTGGCTGTAAAAAACCTTATGACAGCACGCACTTCACATTTGGTGGGGTTTTCTATTGCAGCACACATTTCAAACTGCCACAAAAACTAAACTAGTGCAGGTACGACGTTCACTCGACCACGGCTTGATGCCGACTGACCTGTTGAGTGCGTGAACGCACAGATGGCGTCGCTACTCCCCCCACAACCCGCACTGTGACCAATCGGAGGTTACTTTCTGAACCGCCCTCGTATTTATAAAACAAGCTAAGTGGGAAAGTCTTTAAAATATAATATTAATATTGCAGCTTAAGGCTGCTCCACTGATGTTTTTGCATCACTATAATAAACAATTTTTGCTGCCTGGTGACCTTAAAGTTCGATTGTATAATGTTAAAGGATGGGGCACCCAGTTTATTTATCTCTGCAGAATCTTTTAATTTGCTTTTGCAAAAATGATCACAGTGGTGTGGTAAAAATGCCATATGAATATTGCCACTGCCAAGTGATTCTTGTCACTTATCTGATGTACTGGATCTTCTGTTCTCATGAAAGCTTCTGTTACAGGTACACCATGTGCTGAGAAGCCGAGCCCCAACATCACAGTCTCATTATTAGAAAAAATCAACGCTTCAACTCCAGGATCTCTTCCACCCTCGTCTCCACAAACTCCCCAGTCCCCTTATACACCTTTACCAACGTCCAGTCCAAGTGCACTGCACTTCACATCTCCTCCACCCAAAATTCAGCAGCAGCAACAACAACAGTTCCTTGCACAATCACCATCACCAAAGACTCCATCACAAACATTACAGTATTCATCACCTTCTCCAAAGACTCCTGCCACACCTTCACCACTTTCGAGCCCCCCTCAGCCAAATGTTATTAGCCTCGCAAGCCTACAAGGAGCAGTGGCCAATATCCCTGGGTTGCAAAATGTGCAGGTAACTGATTTATTTATTTTTAAACATATTCAAATGTGAAAAGTAGTGACTTCCTCTGATTGATAATCTCTCAAACATTTCAAACCACACTGTGTAATTTATTTTTGTGGTGAGTAATATTGATACTTTTGAAGTGTTAACACAAAATTACTCATTCGTGTTCATTCAGTCTCTGTTACTCCTGATTCTTGATTCTGCTAAGTATATTTTACTACTAAATTGTTTGATATTCTTATCTGCATGATTAATTATCTCTTAATTGTTTAACGGTTGCTTAATTTCAACATGTAGCATTTTCAAAAAGAGGAAGAAGCGGTATACTGGGGCACATTTGAACAATGATTTTATAGTAATAAATCTGTATACCAAACAGTGAGCTCATTTTTTAAATTTATTATATGAATGTGAGTAGGAAGTGACAAGTGATTGGTCACTAAGTCGTATATTTTTTTCTGAAGGAAGGTGATGTGATACTGCAAGAGGAATTTGACAGAGCACTGAAAGACCTAAGTAAAAGCAAGGCAACTGCAGTAGATGACATCTCCACAGAATTATTATGAGATTTGGACATCATGATAAAATTATTTTGCCTGGTATGTAAGCTATATGAGACAAGCAAAATACCTCCAGAATTCAAGAATAATTTAATAATCCCAATTCGAAAGAAGGGAAGTGCTGGCAGGTGTGAATATTACTGAACCATCAGTGTAATCATTCATTGTTACAAAATAACAACATGAATGGCTTGCATAAGAATGCAAAGATGGGTGGAAGCTGCCAGAAGATCAGTCAGGTAGTGACATGCAAGGCAATACTGACTCTGGTATGTGGTCTCAGTCTCGCAGATTTTCTCAGCTCAGTTGATTAATGGTGTGCTTTCAGTTGTTCAGGCAAGGTGTTTGTTCCATTTTGATTCACAATATTTTGACAACCAGCCTTGTCATCATCTTCAGGCTTCAGGTGCTCTTTGCATATTCACTGCCTTTACTGCAACCAGATGGTGAAGTATCGTTGGTGTAGTGCCATTTTTTTATAGCAGAGCTTGAATTCGACTCCCAGTGCCCACTACACCCTTTGATGCCCCTCCCCCCCCCCCCCCCCCCCTCCCCAAACTTTCCCTGTTTTTCTGTGAAATGAATGCACATTCTTCCAGCATTTTACAGCACTGGTGGATGAAGTACATGGCAGGCTCCTGATAAATAAGGTGCTGGGCTGAAAGCTTTGATTAAATTGATGACTCCACTCCTGTTTTATGGGCTTTATGAAGTTTTTGTTTTAGGAGACATCCTAATAACACTTTCTCAGACACTTCACATTTATACCACAATACTGTTCATGTGCTATTTCATTTTATGATTATATTCAAGGCAAGCTTGGAAGCAGCTAATTACTAATTATCTTCTGTTGGCCGCCTGAAATACACTGCATGCCATGATTCCATTCGAATCTACTGCTCTTGCTGAAGATAGGGGGCATAGAAGGCAAGAAAGGGATTCTTGGCTTTTCTTCTTCCATCTCAGACACAATTTCTCCCTTTTGTCAGACTGCATCCCATTCCTTTGGAACACTGTAAGTGTTGTAATTCTTCAATGCAGTGCTCCTTGTCTTCTGACTGCATTCGAACTTCATAGACCAGAGTTTTTATCCTGAAATTTCTTTGTGACGGATGATGATACTCGAGTCATGCAGATAGAGGTCAGTCTGCATGGCTTTTCATTATACACTGTCTCCCTGGGGTCCATTCGTTCCATTCTTAACTTCGTGTTGAGGAATGATAGCTGTCACTGTTTTTCAAGTTCCAGTTTTTTTAATTAGAATGGATGGGGTTCAAATGTTCTAGGAACTTTTAGTCTTTTCACTTGATTTATTTACTCTTTGACGGAAAATATTATGAACAAACTGATGGTGTGCTGATAAGTAGTCAGTTATCACCTGTCGTGATGGTCGTGCATATGTAACACTGCGAAGTACACACAGTAGACTCCAACAAGTCAAACAACTAGTTTTTATCATATGTTGGATGATGCCTTTGTGGTGTGGCCACTTGGGGTGTAAAAATTTAAGGAGTGCATGGAACATTAAACTCTTTCCTTTCTAATATTAAATTCATGATGGAACTTGAAAAAGAGTACCAGCTTTTTTCATGGACATACTAATTAAGAAATTAGGACAGTAAATTTTTCATTTTTGTAGCCATATTGTAGACTGTTGATTTACAGTTTCTGAGGGTATTTTTGTTCCATCAGTACAACTAAAAGAAAATGAGCCTTTTCTCACCAGATGTGGCTCACTTTATTGAAATAAAACATCGGTGATCTGTAATTAAAGATATTTACAGTTTGATTTGTAGTTTTTACTTAAGTTAATTTCTGCTAGATTTTTCGCTTTCATCAAGAAATGAACTCTGCTAGCAAATTTTTGGTTTCTTTCATTAGGCATTGGTAGTTGTGGTCTAATTTTATGCTGATTTGCAGAATTGTGCATTTTTAAAGTTGAACACAGCACAGTTTCGTACACCACTATTCACTGTTTATTTGTATACTTCTAACGAGGGGACCTTCTAGTCTCGAAATTTAGTTCGGGATGAGACTTTGTAGGTTAGTAGTATACCTCAAGGGCATCCACTCATAGAAGTCTTAAAGCGCACTATCCAGAAAATTCCGATAAAAGGACTTTTAAGTTTTAAACATAACTCATAAACATCTCGTATATGGGTCATAAGCAGCAAGGCAGCAGATAAGTTTGCTCAGTCAATACTGTGCCAGACTGTCATGCATCTGATCTTGTTTCGATCCTACCTACCTGCCGGTAAGGCTTCATTTGTTGTTTTTAATTGTTTTAAAAATTATAACAACTATTAAATACAGTTAATGACCTAAAGTATTAGTATTTAAATCGTTAATTTATTTTTTTTATTTTTTATTTTTTTTAAATATATTTAGTGGCTGTCACAGCTACTTAAAATGTGAATTACACTCACCAATATTTTTTTTAAAAAAAGGTTAAATAATTTCAGAAGCTTTATTAATGGAGGTAAATTAATTGCCAGTCACAAAATTCTGGGTGAAGTTTCAGTTACATAAAATTTTGTACAATATCATGTTCCCTTGTCAATTTTGTATTCTATGTGCAAGCACCAGAATGATAATTGTCATGAAAACATTGAAAACAAAAAAATATTTTGGCATCTTGCACAATTTATATAGGACGATTGTTTGTACTTTTTTTGTTTTGTTTTAGGATCTGATGAAAAACGTACTACGTTGACATTCCTGTAAACTTCTGTTTCCTCAGAAAGCTTGGAAGCGTACGAGATCATTTCCTTAAAATTGGCGATGACGGCTGGTGATACACTATTCCCCCCCCCCCCCCCCCCCCCTTTTTTTTTTTAAATGTTGCATCGTTGAATGAGTGGAGTATATTTCAGAGGAACCACTTGGTGATTTGTTGTCATCCTGAAAGATGTCGTCATACCCCACTCACGCTTTGCTTGTCTACTCCAAGAGTCAGTAATTAACAGAAACTGTTCTTCACCCTTATAAGATTTCAAACACTGGTTGAGAAGACCAGTATACAGTTTTGTTCTTAGCTTCCCAGATTTGAAAGATGTTATTTCAATGTTTTCATGATTTTCCTTATATTATTTTACTGTTTTTTAAAC
Organism: Schistocerca americana; assembly: GCF_021461395.2. NCBI lineage: Eukaryota > Metazoa > Arthropoda > Insecta > Orthoptera > Acrididae > Schistocerca > Schistocerca americana. Next base: position 215,046,057 of record NC_060125.1, on the reverse strand, counting down.
TTCGAGGACCAAAGTTACCGATTGCCTCTTGTAAACACACACACACCTGAGGGAGGATGTTTCCAACAGAGTGAGACCAGTATATGTATGCATCACTTTATTCATGTCTTGTTTTTTGACGAAAATAGTTTTGTTTCTTTGACAGCCAGAGTCCTCTTGAACACTGACCGTTACTGACATCCTGGGAAGAAAAAGCAACTGAAATTGAATTATTTTGCCAGAGAATTGTAAAAATAGAGAGCAAACTGGATTTTTAAATACAGTGCAATAAATACCTGTTGGGTCAGTGTTGATAACAAAATCTGTGTTGAAATTTGATATCAGTTTTAACGTATGGGTTCAGAAAGTGTCCGCAGCAGCCAAGGTTTCTTTGATCGTCGCCGTTTCTTTTCTTGAAACAAATCTTGTCACTTTTCACTGATAAATTGTGTGCTTATTTTTTAGTCTATGATCCCAGCTGTCAGAAGCTTTAAATTCAAAATCTAAAAACTGTTGTGCTGTTGCTAAAGCCCACTGTTGTAAATTATATATTGTCACTTGCTAATAATTCTCTTGTGCTTCAACAAAACAATCATTTATCCAGGAACTGATTGCTGGTACTTATCAAATTGATTGCCTTCTTTTTTTCCCTACCCATTTTGGATAACTATTTCTTCTTTCTTAACAGGCTGCAGCACCCTGCCCCCTGACCCCAGCCCCCCTTTTTAAAGTTTCCACAGCGGGTGAACTTCTGTGATGATACTAACAACGTTAATCTTGCTATCCAAAGAAAGACTTCTCTTGCCTTCTTTTGATCTGGTTCTTTGTACTTTTCGAAAGGTTCACCTTCACAGTTTTCATTTTTGTGAGCAAGTTCATCAGTCACAAGGACTTTTATCACCCAACATGTAAATGGTATGCCTGTAATTTCTTCGCCCACCAGCATTGCTTAGCGAAAAAATTACATTGAAGATTTTGCTTTAATCAAATTATTTGCAGTAAGCAAGATTTCATAATAAACAACTGCATCTTTTAACGTCATCTTCGACACTTCACTGTATAATGAATGTGCAGCCTCTGATACTTTCACAGTGTCTTTGGCAGACATTTTTAATTCACAATATTGTAAAAATGCCGACAATATTTCACAATACAGAATGCTCCAATCTATGAAAGTTGAATGAACTGGCACTGTAGTAGGTAAGGCACAGTGTTCATATAGTTCTGTGCGGGCCTTGACACTTACTGATGGTCTGCCCAACAGCTATACCCTGCTTTTCCATGAAGACGCTTTTGCCTTAAATTTACAATGAATATTTAGAATAATTCCACAGCTTATAATATTGCCCAGTTTTGTATTAACATTGTAATGACAGTAATTAATGCTTTAATTTACCACCATTAAAATGCAATTGAAATTATTTATGATTTAATTGTTAATACTTCAGGTCATAAACTTTTAAGAATTTTTATAATTTTTAAAGCAATTAAGAAAGCAAAATAAATTGGAGCTTACAGCTAGGATCAAACTTGGTTCAACCATATGACATTCTAGCCTGCTGCTGACTGAGCCATTTCATCTGTATGTTGGAGTGCTACTTATAACCATATACGAAGTGTGTATGAGCTATGCTTAAAACTTTAGATCCTCTTTTCTCAGAATTTTCTGTGTAGTGTGCTTGTAAGACTTCTATGTGTGGACACACTTCAGGTATACTACCAACCTCTGAAGTCTCATCCCGAACTGAATTTCCGAGATCAGAAGGTCCCCTTGTAAGTGCGTATTGTGTTTTGTAATGTTGCCAACATTGACTCTAGAATAACACAGATATAATGAACTACAAAGAGAGAAAAATGTAGATCAATGACAACTGGTGGCAATGTTGACAACTACAAAACATGATACACACTTAGAAATATGCAGATCAACAGTGAACAGTGGTGTGTGGAATTGTGCCATGCTAAACGTCAAAAATCCATTGTTCAGCAAAGCAGTTTAAAATTAAACCACAATTATCAGTGTCTAAAGAAGAAAGAACCCAAAAATGTGCTAGCAAACAGCATTTCTTGCTGTGGGTGAAAATCCGAGCATAAATTACAGTAAGTAAAAACCAGCAATTTGTTAATGAATTGTTTTTTGAACTAGAAATCTAATCAGGTTGTAAATATCTTTAATTACAGACCACTGACGATGCTCATAAATAGTTAAGACAAGAATATATGATTCATAGAGCACGTTGGAAACCCATGTACACTGACCTCTTATTATTCATGCCTTGAACTGCCATCATGTCACAAAGAAATGCTGTGCTAAACACTCTGATCCATAGAGCGCTGAGTAATTACACCACCTGTGTATAGTGTTCCCAGGGAATGAGTATTCCGATCAATAAATTGAGCAGGCATTGCAGTCAAAATTGACTGCACTTGAGGTTGACTGCCCTTGGGGAAGAGATTGAGACTGAAATAGAAAAAGAAAAGCCAAAAGTCAGGTTTGTGCTTTATGCCACCCCAGTCTCCAGAAATATCAGTAGATTCCAGTGGAAATGTACTTCAGTGTGTCAACAAAAGATGAAAAGTCTTCTTTCAAATATTAAACACAATATAGGTGTCCAAAGCCGGATGTTTGCCACCTTCTGTGCAAATGTGACATGACTTTCGTAAGGCAGGTTATTAGAACATTCAACGAGAGATGCAAGGAACATCATTGACACATCCGCCTAAAACAACCAAGCAAACCGACTGTCTCGGAGCACTGCTGCATACATAATCAAGAAGTGAAACTGACTGAGGTTTCACTTTATACAGAGCTTAGGGTTCAGTGCTATATTTATTAAGATATCAATGGACAACACCATCTGCTGGAACTGTAGAGAGAGACCCCACGACTTAAGTACAGTATTTGTGCAATGCATGGCTCAGTGGTTAAGTGCCATACCACTTATCAGACTTAAATAGGTCAAATGTGCACTGCGCACAGGGTGTGGCTGCTGGGATAGCAGAATGTGTGTGGCTTGCACACTAAGAGTGGAGAAAGGAGTATATGAGCCACATGGATCACTGAGCAAAACTTTCATTCTTACAGATCAGAACGAGGAAACATTAATGTGACTTTTAATTGCAGGAGCATCCATGTTAAGCTTCCAGATTAATCACAGTAAATGTAACAGTGACCACAAAGTACTTGGAATAGAAAGCTGGCTGAAACTTGATGTGAATAGAGTTGATGTCACAAGAATGATTAGACACCAATGATTGGAATGTATTTATTGCTCTAAAGAACTCTGTAATATATAGGAGGAAGTTGAGTGTCAAACATGATGGTGAATGCTGTTGTAGACCACTTGTCTTGAACTGTAGGGGCTCGGTGCTTCATAGAAAACCTGGAGAATATTGTGGGTTAATTTCCTAATCATATTATTGTACTATGGGAAATCTCAACTCACCAGTTATATGATGAGAGAATAATACAATCAAAACAGAAGATAAGGACAGAGATTCTTGGGAGCTTGTTCTGTGCATCAAGAAGAGCAAATTGGGAAAATATTTTTACTTTGAAAGTGACTAGAGATGTTGTAGATTATCTGGGCAGCTCACCATAGTGAGGAAGAATATTTGGTGTATCAGTAGAGGAAATTCAGGAGTATTCAATAAAAGGCTTTAGACACAAATCTGAGTTGCGAGATTCTGAGGGTTGGGAAAGACCTGCTGCAGTTCAGTAGCTGTTTCAGGGACTTGATAGAAAATTGAAGTGAAGTGTGATTCATTACAAATTCAAACAGTCACAGCTGTTGACATGTAAAAGCTGAAAAAAGTCAAAATGAAACTATGGAAACTCCAGGTAGGAATATCAACAATGAAGGAAAAGACAGAGTGCTACCTACACACAAAACTCAACATTCGCAAGCACACGCAAGCAAGCATACCTCATGCACACGTGACTTTCAACTCCAGCATCTTGTACTGGAATGCTGGGGTTGGCGGTTGCGTGTGCATGTGAATGTTGTGTGTGTGTGTGTGTGTGTGTGTGTGTGTGTGTGTGTGTGTGCGGGCGGGCGGGCGCGCGCGCGCGTGCGTGTTTTAATTGTGCCTGTCTGCAACTTGACATGTCTTCTTTCCAGTAAGTAGCTATCTGTCTTTTCCTTCATTGTTACAAGTCCAAATGATAGTTACAAGAGAAATGTAAGAAACGTTCAGTTAACTCAAAATTAAAATTTTGCCAACTGATCTGACAAAATATCCTAAGAAGTGTTGATTAACTTAGTCAGTACAATGATCAGAATCATTTACTTATTCTCTCAGTGACCATAGTTACTTCGAAACAGAAGATGACAGAGAGGTGGCTGGAATATTGAATGCAGTCTCCCAAAATAGTAGTGTATTCCTCGAATAGGTTTACTTGTAAGTAAAATTTCTAGTGGGATGGTTTGAACAGGGAACCCACAGCATGACAGATAACTACGCTAACCACTACAACACCCTGCTTGCATCATGGTTAGTAGCATTGTTCTCTCTTTTGCGCAACCAGCTGTTTCAGAAGTTCTCACTACAGCATCCTTGATTTAGATCTTTTCAATGGTCCTTCATCTCCCATTGCTAGCAGAGCCTCACCATGAGGAGCATCAAAAGTAGCCCTTCTCATCAAACCATTGTGATTATCGAAGAGATCTTTGATTTCCATGAATGAGAAGGCCCCATTGTCGATCTGAACCTCAGGACTGCTTTGGGGCTTCATATGGGGCAAAGGCAACGTCTCTGCAGTTTTGTATCCTTGACGTCATGTATGATGATGTCTGACAAGTAACAAAGGATACGTTGTGGCACAAAGTAGTGCTTTAGTGACTTTTCCAGTAGTTCCACTTTGCGCACTGCCATAAAAATCAATACCGTCTCCCTTGCTGTAACTCACTAGGCAGTGCTTGGCATTACAGCTTTTTTGGTCCTTCTCCTGGGCTTCCTGAGACTGTAGGCGAAACACCTGCCATGCTTCTTCTGTCCTGGTAATGAGGTATTTCATGTAGTCATCCTGAGTTTCATCTGACTGAAATGGAAACATTGTATCCATTGTCATTTCGATCTCACTGCTGTGGAGCTGGAAGAACAATGTGAATCCTGTAATGTATTGCTTTGCTGTAGTGTATGCAAAAGTAATGATGGGCAATATTTTATCCTCATCTCTCTGTTTGACGTCGGCATACGTCGAGAGCGTATCTGCCAATGTCTTATTAAAGTATTATGTGAAGCCATTTGTCTGTGGCATGTTGGCAGTTGTCATCCTGTGGGTGATGTTGCAATATGAAGTTATACCAGCCTGGACTGGAAAACTTTTCCATAGTCAAAGATCATCACACAGGGTGCTTTAAATTAAAAACTGATATTTCTACAAGGAGCTTGGCAATTTTTGGAGCTTCTGCAGTCGGCAAAGCTTTGGTGACAGCAAAGCAGGTGAAATAGCCAGTGCAGATTGTTATCCATAAATTACCATTTGTTGACTTTGTAAACTCCCCCAAGAGGTTGATTCCAGTACAATGGAATGGTGCAGCTGCAGGAGAATTGGTATCAAATGCTTGAGAGGTGGTTGTGGGAAGCATTCCATCATTGTCATTCTTTACAGTGCCTCACATAGTGTCTAATGGATCGATAGAGACATAGCCAGTGATACATTCATCTCATTCTGCCTAGAGCCTTCTCAAATCTCAGGTGACCGGATTTGAAACATTTTGAAAATACTTGAGGATAGCTGGCTGTAGATGAGCTGGGTTGATGAGCAACCATTCCCACCATTTTGGATCATAATCGCATTTATTAATTGGAATTCTCATTTGGTTGGCTCCTTCTTCAAATCTTCTACAGTTTTCAGCAGTGGTAGCTCTTCCGTCTGTTCGCAGTAATGTAATTCGTTGCAGCGATGGCAGATATTTCCTCCACGTAGCTATGTTCTGTCACAGGATTCCCTGAAATATCCCTGAAGACTATGTTAGCACTTCCGTAAGGATATGGAAAGATATTTCATGCATGTCATCCCAGGAAATTTTGTCCTATGCCTGCAGTAGTTCTTGCAAGGGATATGCCTTGATACAAGTTCTCCAAGAATCGCCCATAGTATGAGCATATTTTGAGAAAAATTCTCACATCATGATGTATGTCTTGAACAGGATGGACTCAGTTGCCAAGATTTTTATCTCTTGGGTGGCAAAGAAGCACTTTTTTGTGTTTGGGTAGAGGCCTGCAGTTTGAACAAACTTCTACATGGTGGTTAAGTGACTTAAAGGTTCTTCAAAAGTGTTCAGAAAAATGATTTAGGGTGTTGAAGTCGGTTGTTGGTCATATGTTTGGAGGCGGCTAAAGCATTACAGAGTCCAAATGGGATAACTTTAAACTCATAGAGGCCGTCGCACGAAGGTAATTACTTGTCAGTCAGCTTCATCAACCTCAGTTTGTCAGTAGCCTGTCTGTTTGTCCATAGTTGACAAATGCTTTACTCCTTTCAGCAGTCTAGGGTGTCACCAGTGTGTGGCAATGGGTAGACATATTTTTTCATGATCTTGTTCAGACACTGGAAATTGGTGCAGAAATGCCAAATGTCATACTTCTTCCTCACAAGGACCACAGGAGAGGACCAAGAAATCTTTCAGGGTTCAGTGATGTCATCTCACAGTATGTTCTTCACTTCCTCCTGAATTATCTGTCATTCTGTTATTTGAGTGCAGGCTCATTGATGTTCCAAGTGTTAAGCAGTGTTTTACTATGGGTTGCTTGGTCTTTTCTCCACTCTGAAATTGAAAGCATCCAAAGATTGATGCAGAATGGCTCCAGCGTTGTCCTCAGTCAGGCCATATACTATTGGCCGTTCAATAGTAGTTTATGCACGTGTGCTGTATACAGTGGTAGTGGAGCATGCTTCTTACTCAGTGACTCTTAAGCTAACTGCTCGTGCACATACCTTGAGTTGTGGCAGCTTGTGACAGTCAGTGAGCCAAAGTTCTCCTGTATTACGTACAGTGCTTATGATTGCTGCTGGCATATAGATTTCGCTTACGAGCCTGGGTAGCTTTTTGCAACCAACAAAAGCTTCATAGTTCAACTGACATCTCCATTGATAACTGAAACTCGTGAGATGACATCGTCTTCAAAAGCAGAAAAACCATCAGAGAAGTTTTTGTTTCATGCGTATTGTAGAAGCTTTCTCAGTCTGAAGTTTCGTGTACATAATGACTACAAACATTCTCTTAAAACAACGAAGTTGAAGAGTTGTGTTTTGTCAGTGATTGGTGATCGTTGTTGCGTAGCAATACATGTTCATATCCAGACATATTTCTCATTTGTGACATTCAGCACAGTCACTTTTGTATGAGAGAAAATGATTTGTTACATTCCGTCCTGGATTTTCCATTGTTGGAAAATGATTTTCTTTAGATGGTGACGATAACATTCAAAAATACAAGAAACTAGTCCTTGAGTCAACTAGCACCCGTACAGGTTTGCCATCAATGATGACATTAATGAGATTTCCTGTCATCTTGGTAACCTTGGTAACTTTCATCCATGGGGGATTTTCATTAGTGGCATCTTCACCTACATAGATGTTCACTCAGTTTTCCTGAATTCAGATGCTATATGAGTGGCTGGCTGGTAACCCATATGTCAGTTAGGAAGGGCCAAGACTTGTGGGGGAATGACCTCACTCAGGATATGGTGACTGGAATTGTCCAATGTGTTGACTGGCATGAATGGGACTGTTGTAATGATTGTTGTTCAACACTCGTCGTCTTTCTTGACAGTTGCTTACAACATGTCAGGGCATCTACAGTGAAAATGGACAGGTACGTTGTTCTGAATCCTCCAAATGCTGTTGTGCTGTGGGGTGTTACACTACTTGGCGGAGGACTTTGTTGTACCTGCATTGGTTGCTCACTCATTTGTTGTTTGATGGTGGCGGCACAAGTCTCAGTTGACTTGAGTCCATTCCTCATGGCACTTTTGTCTAGTGGTGAAGAATGGTGCTGAAGATCAATACACCTATTCTTCAAAGTTCTCTATAACCTCTTGATAAATGGGGAGATGCTCATGACTGCTAGCTCTTGTGTACTTAGTCCAACAGTTTTGGCTGCCATAAAATGCTGTATCTCTTCTCTTGCAATCTGGTGAATCAGAGAGGCGAGCTGATGGTGGTCTTCCACAACTGCCACAGGGACCACATTTGAGAACTGATAATATGTCTTTCATCTGACTTTTCTCTTGCATTTCCAGAGTTGATACTTGAGTGATTCTTCTGTTATGACATCCTTTACAAGAAGAGTGTGTCTTCTTGTGACTCCTTTCATCAACTGTGAAATTTTGTGGCATCTGTCATATTCAGATTCACAACACTGGTAGCAGCTACTTATGTAAAATATCTGGGAGTATGCGTGCAGAACAATTTGAAGTGGAATGATCATATAAAATTAATTGTTTGTAAGGCGGGTACCAGGTTGAGATTCGTTGGCAGAGTCCTTAGAAAATGTAGTCCATCAACAAAGGAGGTGGCTTACAAAACACTCGTTCGACCTATACTTGAGTATTGCTCATCAGTGTGGGATCCGTACCAGATCAGGTTGACGGAGGAGGTAGAGAAGATCCAAAGAAGAGCGGCGCGTTTCGTCACAGGGTTATTTGGTAACCGTGATAGCGTTACGGAGATGTTTAACAAACTCAAGTGGCAGACTCTGCAAGAGAGGCGCTGTGCATCGCGGTGTAGCTTGCTCGCCAGGTTTCGAGAGGGTACGTTTCTGGCTGAGGTATCGAATATATTGCTTCCCCCTACTTATACCTCCCAAGGAGATCACGAATGTAAAATTAGAGAGATTAGAGTGCGCACGGTGGCTTTCAGACAGTCGTTCTTCCTGCGAACCATACACAACTGGAACAGGAAAGTGAGGTAATGGGTCGCTCCGCAGAACTCAAGGACTTCTAACGTGGACAGGTGATTGGTTGTCACTTGTGTCATGTGTCTGCACGCGAGATTTCCACACTCCTAAACATCCCTAGGTCCACTGTTTCTGAAGTGGAAACGTGAAGGGACACGTACAGCACAAAAGCGTACAGGCCAACCTTGTCTGTTGACTGACACAGACCACCGACAGTTGAAGAGGGTCGTAATGTGTAATAGGCAGACATGTGTCCATACCATCACACAGGAATTCCAAACTGCATCAAGATCCACTGCAAGTACTATGGAAGTTAGGCGTGAGGTGAGAAAACTTGGATTTCATGGTCCAGCGGCTGCTCATAAGCCACACATCATGCCAGTAAATTCCAAACGATGCCTTGCTTGGTGTAAGGAGCGTAAATATTGGAAGACTGAACATTGGAAAAACATTGTGTGGATTTACTAATCACAGTACACAATTTGGGAATCTGATGGCAGGGTGTGGGTATAGCGAATGCCTGGTGAAAGTCACCTCCCAGTGTGTGTAGTGCCAACAGTAAAATTCGGAGGCGGTGATGTTATCATGCGGTCGTGTTTTACATGGAGGGGACTTGGACCCCATGTTGTTTTGCATGGCACTATCACTGTACAGGCCTACGTTGATGTTTTAAGCACCTTCTTGCTTCCCACTCTTGAAGAGCAATTCAGGGACGGCGATTGCATCTTTCATCACAATTGAGCATGTGTTCATAATTTACAGCCTGTGGTGGAGTGATTATATGACAAAAACACCCCTGTAATGGACTGGCCTGCACTGAGTCCTGACCTGAATCCTATTCAACACCTTCGGGAAATGCCGACTTCATGCCAAGCCTCCGTGGCTGACATCGATACCTTTCCTCAGTGCAGCACTCCGTGAAGAATAGGCTGCCATTCCCCAAGACCCCTTCCAGCTCCTGATTGAACGTATGCCTGCAAGAGTAAAAGCTGTCATCAAGGCTAAGGGTGGGCCAACACTATATTGAATTCCAGCATTACCGATGGAGGGCACCACGAACTTGTAAGTCATTTTCAGCCAGGTATCCAGATACTTTTGATCACATAGCGTACAACTGTGTTGTTTCACAATGCTGTGGAGCACTATTCTTAAATTTTTCTTCTGCTAAGCGGACTTGCTGTCAGTTGCACCAAACAATTTTTTCAGTTCAGTCTGGAATTTTTCCCAGGTATTGAACCATTGCTGGGTAATTCCATCCTAGTAAAAGGATACATTCAAAACACATCATATCATTCTACCTGTCAATCCCTTTCAGCCATTTCATCAGGTCCTGTGACTAGTGTCTGTGGAAAACACTGATGTATGTTTCATATGTAGCTGACGTGCTGCTGGCTTGGAATCTATTGGTCTCGTTGAGTATACGGACCTTGTAACAATGAACCACCCATATTCAAGTGTCTAGCCATTTAGATGACAGCTTTTATAGTGTCTAGTTGGTGATCTAGATGTTTTGAGGTGCCTGGCGTCTGTATCTAACAATGTGATGTCGTAATCACATTAGACTGCAAATCTGTAAGCAGGGTTGTCAATGAAATGCAACACTTTCAGCACTGAAAGCACATTTATTATCCACACCAACATACAGCCAGAACAGAAATGAACTCCTGGATGGAACACACTGCTATTTATATAACTTCTGAAAAATGCAGTTCATGCATTTCTTAGAGTGAGAGGGCTTAAGGACAAGTGCATCGTCAAATTACACTTGTATAGCCCCCAAATCACTACCAAATTGGATGGCTTCAAAGCCTTTGAGATGTTATTAGTCACTGTAGCATCTGCCAATACTGCAGAGCAAACCGTACATGGAGCTGTGAATCATGGATTCTGTCCAGTTTCTTGGTTATGCCTGAAGATGAAGATGAAATGGTGGGGTGTTTCAGCTGCACAGTTTCACCAGCTACAGATAACAATATTCTTTAGCAGATAGGTGACATTAAAGTTAAGTTCCTTTGGTAGACTGAAGAGTTTCATTCAGCAATTTTAGTAACTGTGCAGTGCTTCAAGGGGTTAGGTATGGACTGTTTGCAGAGAACTGTGCAAAATTTTATGTAGTTTGTGTTAAGTGTCATCATTGTAAAGAACAAAAGAAAATAGTTTTATCATATTCTGTGACTTGACAAGTCACTTAATTTACATACTAAGATGGATATATGCGGAAGATTTTTTGTAGAAGCTCTCAATTGCTGAGAGTTAACAGTCCTAAAGCAGAGACACCTTATAACATCACCTTGGAATAGTGTCAGTATATTTTCCTGAGTGGTAAACCTGGCTTGTTGTCTTTCACCCTCAAGCTGTTGGGAAGAGAAGCAGTGCCTTTATATCAGTTTCTCCGACAATACTAATAGCCCCTTCTCATATAGGAACTGCATAAGGTAAGAGTTTTAAAATTCTGCTTAATGTATAACCATGTTAAGGATAAAATTTTAATGTGTGTTTTGAGCTGGTTGGCTCTTTTGTGCACCTGGTAGTAAACAAATTTTATATTCTGTATTTTAATGTCTGTGCATTTGTTAACATTATTTGCAGTGTTTCCTCATTTGCTAGTTCGGTGCACTTTACTTTATTGGCAAGGATGTATGTAATTCATCTTGATAAACTAATTTTTATTTTGTGCTTAACTGTGAGTGTTCTGTCTAATTGGTGAAGCTATCTTCATTAGTGTACAACAGATCATTGTTGTAATAATGTTCTTAGTGCAATTATTTTGTTCCAAGTTATTGGTATCTATTTGTTCATCTGTGTATTTAACGTACAGCTAATGTAACTAGAGATATAGACTTGGAAAGAAAAGCTGTGGCTTTTTTATTTTTGAAGAGGATGTAGTAGGGTGTTGTGTACTTGTTTCCTTCAGATGAACTAACAATTGATGCAACATTCTGTGGAATTCTTTGTTGTCCAGGTCACTATCCCAGGCTTGCCAGCACCCATCTCCCTCTCACTCAACGTTTCAACACCATCTGCTCAATCAGGCAGTGTAATAGTTACAACCCTTCCAGTTACTACAGCAACTGCTACATGTACCTCAATCACAACTGTAAGTTGGTCTACAATTTAATGCTTTTAGTTTAATTGTAGTGTAATGGCAGAGTTGGGAATAATTCGTAATGCATCAGCACGTGGTGCAAAATAGTGAATTTATTGTGAGTGGAATCAAATTTATATATTACATTTACTACGCGGATAAAAAATTTCTTTACTGTTTGGTTGCACCTATGTAGTTCATTCCATGTCAAATCAATTGAGCTCTCTCACCCACTATCTAAGATTTGAATGAAATTTAATTCATGTGTTCTCTTTACAGAGATAAGTAAACATACTGAATGTTAACATACACGTCTCTCCATTTTCATCAGTTGTCATATTTCAGAGTTTGGAAGAGTGACTTTTTTTAACATAATGATAGTGCAAAATGACAGTTGATAACATTTTGGGAATACATTAAAAATTTTGTTGTTATCGTACGATGTGTGAAATTTGATGACTTTATTCTCTGAAGCATAAGGATTGTAAACAATTATTTAAGATTTTCAATAAATTCCCCAAGGCAAAAAAGAAGGGTTTTTTGTGCCTTTATATTATTTTTCCTGCTGTGTTAGAAGTTTTAGGTCAGTTTTTATTCATTCATCCTACACAATCTGTTATTGTTCAAAACATAGTAAAATCAATTAATAAATAATATTTTGCTTAAAAACCATGGACCAATGTCAATAAGAATGGTTCATGAGTGAGCAGGTAGGAATAGATGATTTCACAGGTCCTAGACCATATGCTTACAACAGAACTGAAATTTAAGTAATTAAACATACAAAACAAACAGCAGTTATAAAAACAAAGTTCAAACAATAATGGACCCTCTGATTTATTAATTTTTTTAACCTTGTTGTACAATGTTAAAGTAATTTAAAACAGGGATATTCTGTTTTAAGTAGTACATGTATGTGGCTTTGAAGATTGATATGTTCTTGCCGTTGATGTGTTAAGTGGGTCAACAAAAGCAAGCCATGAACAATTGGCACTGGTCAAATCTCCTGTTGTGTAGTCAGTGGAATGGTGGTGGTGATCCTGAAGTATGCTTAAACTGAGCAATAACATCGTATTCTGCTGTATTTACTTCAGTGATGATCCCATAGTATACTTACGAGCTGCATATATAAATGGAATCAAATTTTCTTCTATCACAAGGAATGTCAGTTATCATTTAAAATTGGTCCTTGAAACTTTGTTAATAGACTTTCTCTGGATAGTTTACATCTTTCTTCAAGAGTCCACCAGTTTAGTTTCTTCAGCATCTCTGTCACACTTTCTCTGTGGCAATACCCTTATAGTGTTTCGTAATATTCTTATGTTATCAGTTAATCAGAAATTTGAAAAGTATTGGTTGCTAAAACCATTTCAGTGATGCTGGTGTACTCAGCAACTGAATTTGTCCTTTCTTCTTAGTTCAGTGTGAATTATTTCTTAGGTAATTGTTTAGTCAAGTATTTGAAGAATAACAGCACAGATTTTATGTTTCCATATTGTAGCCTATACTTGAAGCATTGTTTTGGGGAAAATGGTTTTGAGGATTATCCAATTTCTTTTATGTAATTTTAAACGTAATGCTGAACCATATTTGTTACAAAATAAACAAAAATCTTTTAAGCATACATTTTTTTCTGCCTTGAGAATATTTAAAGGTATTGGGTATTTTTTACAATCCTCGTGCTTTAGACTGCATAACCAGCAATTTCCCATAGTATGGATGAGGAATAATAAAAAAAATTAACTTATTTTCCAAGTGTTATCAAGCGTCATCTTCCTCTCTGTGGTGGTAAAAATGTCAACTTCCAAACTTCTTATATGATAGAATGAAAACAGATGAAAATAAAAATGCTTAAATTTGGTATGGTGATTTATCTCTGTAGCGTGATTAAATAAGCCAAGTTTCATGATGATCCTTCCTTTATCTATCTATCTATCGACATGGGATGATCCATGTGACAAGTAAGTAGAAAAAGTCACGTATGTGAAATGTTAAGGTATTACCATCTGAACTCGCATAAAATGGAATGATGACCTAAATCTAAATTTTTGAAGAGCAGAACTCTTGTTACGATTCATATTGAAGAGTCTTCAGGAATCTACCTTTTGATTTATTACTAATCTGGACAGTGCACTACGTCCTGTTTTTTCTTTTGAGAAGACTACATTTTTGAGGTAATCTGGAATATCTGCAAGATACACCATTACTGCTACCATAAAGTCTACTTAATTTATCAATATTAGAAAATGAAAGTTGCTACTCACCACATAGCAGAGATGGTGTGTAGCAGATAGGCACATAAAAAAGACTGTCACAAATAGAGCTTTTTCCCAGTAAGACCTTCATCACAAATACACAAATAGATGACTCTCTCTCTCTCTCTCTCTCTCTCTCTCTCTCTCTCTCTCTCTCAAGCAAATGCAACTCTAACAAACGTCTGCTGTCTTAGGCAACTGAAACGACACTGCGAGCAGCATCAGTGCATGATGGAAGTGGCGACTGGGTGGGGGTAAGGAGGAGGCTGGGGCAGAGTAAGTTCCAGGTAATAGGTTGAAGGTGCTGGCTTACGAGAGCAGGGATTCTCTCAGTGGGAGCACAGTAATCAGTCACAAAGGGGCGTCATGCATGGTTAGGTTTATGGACTTTAGGAAGCATGTAGAAGGTAGGAGTGTGGAGAGTGGTAGGGGTGAGCAGAGAGATGGACTCCAGGGAGAGGCTTTGGGATGGGTCTAAAGACTTGTGAAGTGACTGGAGATCCTTCTGGATTTCTGGAATGGGGTCACTGTGGCAAGGTTTGTGGGTGGAAGTATCTGACAGCTGGCGGAGTCCTTCAGCCAGGTAATCCTCTTGGTCCAAAAACTCAGTGGTGGAGCCTTTCCAGAGGTAGGATTGTAAGGTCAAGATCAGTTTTTAGATGGTGGACTGAGATTCTTTCTGTGGATGTAAGGTTAGTTTGCATGTTCAGGGATTTGGGGAATGATGGTGAGGCAAGGTTAAAGGTTAATAAATTCTGGAAAGTTAACAAGGGGTGATCTGGGGGCAGTGTGGGTGGATCATAGTGGAATGGAGGAGTGAACTGAGCTAGGCATGTTTCAATATTGGTCTTTGGTTGAATCTGATTGGTAGGATTGGTGTCTAAAAAAAGGTTCCACTTTAGGGACCGGGCGAAGGCGGAAAGGTCTTTAACAAGTCCTGCATGATTGAATTTGGGAGTGGGGCAAAAGGTGAGGCCTTTGGGAAAAACTGACTTTTCTGTGGGGCCAAAGCTTCTGGAGGAAAGGTTCATGACTGTGTTAGGGGTCTGTTTAGGTTCTGGATTCTGTGTGGTAGTGGGAGGGGCACCTCAAAAAGCTCTCCACCCTGCTCACTTCCTACTCTCGCCTTGGAGCATCACTGACTACCACCTATACAACAGCCTCCAAACCTCTCCAACATCCTTTCATAACTGACAAACCCTGTCTCGCAGACCTATTACATTTACCCCGCCCTCCAAAACTCACTCCCACCACCACACTCTGCTTGCTTTCATGAAGAATTACAGCTGTACTTTCTTTTTGCTTTCAGCCATTTGCAATACCACCATAACAAAGTCTTGGGTTCAACCGAGCGAGGTGGTGCAGTGGTTAGCACACTGGAATCTCCCCCCAGGGGACTCACCACTCTTTGGTGTGTTCTTGCTTGCCAACCACGGGGCCCCAGCCATTGCAGCATTTTTTCCCTTCTGTGCTGCGTGTCTATCCTCTTACTATTCTTTTGTCTGGGGTATTATTGGGAATGTTCTGCATTCTGTCGCTGATGCGTGAACAGTCTCAACTTTGTTTTTTGCTCTCTTTTCCTTTTTTTTGTTTCCCTTCTCCTCTCGTTCCTCTGCTTCTGCATTTGAGGATCCTCTTTTTTTTTCTTCCTCCGTGTGCGCTCCTGAAGGCCGCCACACACGTCTGACGCATAACAGGTGACTGCGTAATGCGTAATTCCCAGCCCCTGGTCGAAATGTAGAGTTTGCACTTACCCCCTGGTGCAGGCCAAGCCCAGGGAGGGGTGATTGCCTGAGCTGTAACCTTCCCAAATTGCCGATTGGTCCCTCCGTCAGGTGTTAGGGAGGTGTGACCTGAGGTGTGAACAGTCACCTAAGACAGGTTTGCCCCTTGTGAAGGGGGCCCCCAGTTGCAAGGAACGCACCATTGGAGACGCTGGCAGTCATAGGGGATGAGTTAGTCATCCTCCCCATTGACGCCGACAAAACGTAAACGTAATGAGGCTAATGATTCGAAGATCCTTTCCGCTGCACTGCGGTTCCTTGTGGTCACACGTACAGAAGACGGTCAGTCCTTTGCCATGGTCAATCCGTTTATTATCCAGAAAGGTGTTGATACAATTGCTGGCCCTATGAAATCCTGCTCTTGTTTACGGAATGGCACTTTGCTTTTGGAGATGGCATCTGATTCTCAAATGCAAGAACTGCTTGCTGCCTTGCTTCTCCACGGCTACCCTGTTTGTGTGAAGGCACTAGAACTTTGAATTCTTCCTGTGGTGTAATTTACACCTGGCTGCTTGATGGTCTAACCAAGGCTGAAATACAATTTTACCTCTCTGATCAGTGTGTCATTGTCGTCCATCGTGTAATGAAAATGATCGATTCCTCCTTGGTGCCCACCCGCACTCTTTTCCTCACCTTTGATAGGGTGGTGCTGCTGTCCAAGATCAAAGCAGGGTATGAAATTATCACAGTCCGACTGTACATTCCGAATCCAATGCGCTGCTGCCAGGTCATTGTTTCAAGCATACTCGAACATCTTGTCGACACCCAGCCAAATATGTAACCTGTGGCAGGGATGCACACGAGGGCAAATGCCCGCCTCCTTCTCCCCGCTGTATCAAATGCAATGGCGGCTCTCTGGTTTGTCCCATGTATCTTACTGAGCGGGCTGTCCAAGAGATCCGGGTAAAGGGAAAGGTTCCTTACTCAGTTGCTCACATGTTACTGGCTAGTCGCAAACCCTGTGTTCTCCCGTCGGGCATCTAAAGTTTTGTTGTTGTTACCCGTTGCTCCATGAAGGACATGGCCATGCAGACATGTGACCACAAATTCGGCTCTGAGGTTGTGAAATCGGCCAGTGTCAAGGTAGCGTCACTGTCCCCCTGTCCCGTTGTGCAACAAACCATCAAACTCTTGCCTCAAGGGGCAAAGCCACTCACTACACAACCAGCAGGCAGGGAAAGACAGGAGTACTCTCATGAAGACTTCCTCCGTCCCTCCAGCCAAAAATTACCCATGTCTTCCTCTAACCAGAAGGGCTCAAAGAAGTCTACTAAAGACAAACAGTCTTCTTCACCAACTCGAAGATCCTGCTCGATTGTGTCGCCTCTTGGCCCCTTAGCCCGATCGGCCTCTGTCTTGCTGGTGCGCACCATTTGACTGTTTTTCAGTGTTGGACTCTACAGACCGACCGCACAAGCACACTGATGCTTCTGTGGACCCCATGAAGCAAGCAGGATCCTGCTGCTTCTGTGCCCTGTAGTAGCAACTCTACACCGGTTGTCACTCGGCAGCCACCGAGTTGACACCCTACGTCTCTTCGTCCTCATGACTGTCCTCCAGTGGAATGTTCGCGGCCTTCGGTCTCACAAAGAGGATTTCCTGCTGCTTTTAGCATTGCAGCATCCGCTTGGACTCTGCCTTCAGGAAACAAAATTGTGCCTTCACGACCGCTTTGAGCTTTCACATTACTTACCTTCCCCCTGAGGTCGGCATTCCATCTCTTGGGGGCGTCATGCTGCTCATAAGGGATGACCTTCATAGTCAACCCATCTCCCTGACTACCTGTTTTCAAGCTGCTGCAGTTCGCTTTTTCCTTCCCTGCCTGACTTTTTCCCTCTGTACCTTATGTGTCCCTCCGTCATTCGCTGTCGCCAGGGCAGACTTTCTTCAGCTTCCTCCCCCACCCCACCCCCATCCCACCCTGTTTTTGCTACTCAGTGACTTCAATGCACATCATCCCCTTTGGGGTTCTCCCAAGACATGTCAGAGAGGTGCCCTCTTGGCTGACCTTCTTAACCTCTTCTGCCTTAACACGGGAGCACCCATTTTCCTTTCAGACTCCTTGCTCACCTATTCCCATTTGGACCTATCCTTTTGCACTGACCAGCTTGCCCATCGTCTTGAGTGGTCCGTTCTTTCTGATGCCTACTTGAGCGACCATTTCCCGTGTGCCCTCCGTCTGCTGACTGCTACCCCTTCCACATGCATGCCCAAATAGCAGCTTACTTAGGCTGACTGGCAGCATTACTCCTCTCTTGCGACCTTCACAGAACGTTTCCCCAGTTATGATGACCATGTGGATTGTCTCATCAATGTTACCCTTACAGCTGCAGAACGTTCCATTCCTCACAATTCCTCTTTACCACATTGTGTCCCAGTCACTTGGTGGACTGAGGCATTCCGCGATGCATCTTGCGCACGGAGTTGTGCTCTCCGCATTTTTAATCACCACCCTATGCTGGAAAACTGCATTCATTATAAAAAGATGCGTGCAAAGTGTTGGCGTTGAGTTCTTCGGGATAGCAAAAGAACTAGCTGGATTTCGTTCACTAGTTCCTTTAACAGTTCCACACCTTCCTCTGTCATGTGGCGGACAGCTCTCTGGAACCAAGATCCATTGCCCAATTTCTGGCCTGACAGTAGCTGATGATGTCATTGTCGACCTTATTGCTATCTCCAACCTTGGGCCACCATTCTGTGGAAGTTTCGAGCTCTTCCCACTATCACCCTCCCTTCATCCATCGGAAACGAGTGGAGGAGGCTCAGGCGATACAATGCTAACACATACAACCGCATCTGGGCTGAGGGCACGTTTCGTGGACGCTGGCATGAAGCCTCTGTCA
The DNA here is from genome assembly GCF_021461395.2 of Schistocerca americana. Classification (NCBI taxonomy): domain Eukaryota; kingdom Metazoa; phylum Arthropoda; class Insecta; order Orthoptera; family Acrididae; genus Schistocerca; species Schistocerca americana. The sequence goes on along the minus strand of NC_060125.1, from coordinate 215,027,205 downwards.
TATCCATACCTAAGCCCGGTAAGGACAAAAACCTTCCTTCTAGCTACCGCCCCCTCTCTCTTACGAGCTGCATTTGCATGGTGATGGAACATATGATTCATGGCCGGCTGGTGTGGTGGCTTTAGTCTTGCCATCTACTAACGAATGCACAGTATGGATTTCGAGCCCGCTGTTCTGCAATTTACCATCTCATTACTTTGTCCACCCATCCACCCATGTCATGAATGGTTTTCTGCGGAAATCCCAGACTGTGGCCATATTTTTCGATTTGGAGAAGGCCTACGACACCTGCTGGAGAGCTGGTATCTTCCGTAATCTTTACACGTGGGGCTCCCATGGGCACGTGCCCTGCTTTCTTTGGGCATTTTTACAAGACCGAGTTTTCAAGATACATGTGGGTTCTGTCTTGTCAGACATCTATATCCAGGAAAACGGTGTGCCTCAGGGTTCTGTCCTGAGTGTTGTCCTCTTTGTTATCGCCATTAACCTGTCTCCCGCCAGGCGTCTCCGGCTCCGTTTTTGTCGATGATTTTGCCATCTATTGCAGTTCCTCACGGACCTGCCTCACTGAGCAGTGTCTTCAGCACCATCTTGTTCATCTTCACTCCTGGAACATCAACAATGGCTTTCGCTTTTCCACTGACAACACTATCTGTATGAATTTCTGGAGGCGCAAATGGTTTCTCCCACCATCTCTACAACTTGGGCTTGTTGCCCTTCCGTTCGTTGACACTACGAAATTCCTGGGGCTTGTTCTCGGTAGGAAACACTCTTGGTCCTCCCATGGATCTTACCTGGCAGCCTTCATTTGCTTCCTAAGGACAATGCTCCAGCCTCGGTCTATTGCATCGAGTTTCATGTCCTTCTCATGGAACCGCAATGGTACCTTTGTATACACTGATGTCTCTCGGACTGACTGTGGGATTGGGTGTGCCTTTGTCATTGGCACCTGTGTCTTTAGCTATTAGCTGCCGGCACACTCCTCAGTATTTACAGCCGAGCTGTTCGCCTTGTATCAGGCCACAGAATACATCCGCCGACTCGGCCATCCCAATTGTGTCCTCTGCTCATACTCACGCAGCACCTTCCAAAGTCTCTGTGCGCTGTACACTGCTCATCCCTTAGTGCAGTGGGTCCTGGAAAACTGTCACTTGCTCACTCTTGGTGGAGTCAGTGTCATGTTTCTGTGGGTCCCTGGTCATGCCGGTCTGCCAGGAAGCAAGGTTGCTGACACTGTTGCCAAGGCTGCAGTCCTCGTACCTCAGCTTGCGAGTATCTGTATTCCCTCCGATGATCTCTGCATTGCTATCTGTCAGCAGGTGGTATCCCTTTGGCATTGCCAATGGTCCTCCCTCCATGGGAATAAGCTTTGGCCTATTAAGCCTCTCCTGGCACCTTGGACGACCTCCTCTCGTCCCTCCCGCTGGGACGAGATTATTTTAACTCAGCTGCGTATTGGGCACTACCTTCTTAGTCATCGTTATTTGCTCAGTGGTGCTATCCGATCACTTTGTACACATTGCGCCCAAATTTTAACTGTCCACCACTTCCTGCTGGAATGCCCTTTTTTTACATTCCAGCTTGGGTTTGTCACCTGATTTATCAGCTGTTTTAGTGAATGACGCATGGGCTGTCGACCGCATTTTAATTTGTACCTGCCAAAGCAATATTGTGAAGGCCATTTAATTTTTAGTTTTGGACCTCTGTTTTTGTATGGTCTTTTATTAGCCCCCTTTTCCACATGCCTGTTTTTAGCTGTCTCCTATTCTGTCCATTGGGACTGTGTTCGTGTTCTATAGTTTTGACTTGGGCACATATGACCCCAGTTGCTTTTTGTGACCTATAACAAAACAAAACAAACAAACACTGGAATCGTATTCGGGAGGATGAGGGTTCAAACCTGTGTCTGGCCATCCTGATTTAGGTTTTCTGTGATTTCCCTAATTGCTTCAGGCAAATTCCAAGATGGTTCCTTTGAAAAGGCACAGCCGACTTCCTTCCCCAATCCAATGAGACCGATGATTTGCGTACACTCATTAACAGTAACATTGTATCTTTATTGTAATTTTGTTGAAAGTATTGTTACTTCATGGCATGTGAATGAACAGCATCTGCCTATATCATGCTCCGACGAAAACCCAGTATCCACTTTCGATGTGTGCAAAATGCATTTTCTTACATTTACTTTTGTAAAGCAAAGCTGCCATCAATTCAAAGTTTTGTTTGAACACCACAGTGCTTTAGTAGACACAATCCTGTTGTTTAGGTTGTTTGCTGTTACCTTCCTCTGACCTTCAAACTGACTTAACCAACCAGTTATTAGGACTGACAGTTCCTACTGTTAAATGTGGACTATAGTTTTTACTGTGAACTTTTATTGTGACTACTCTTTTTTTGATTCAGGTATAATGTTTTATACAATCTCATAAATTTAATTGCTAGTTGAAACTGCTCATTAGAATAAATAAAATTTTCAAAGCAATCTGCTGTACCCCCCCCCCCCCCCCCCCCCTGCCCCCGAATTATTGAAATTTATTCAGTTTAGTCATACGGTTCCTATGATAAGCAATCTGTATATAGAATCCCATTCCTTACTCAGCTAACTGTTTATAAATTTCCAACAAGATGTTAGACACATAACAGTGACTACCAGATGGATATGCAAAATTCATTAATTGGGGAAATATTTCAGATTTGATTTTTTATTATCTCAGTACTCTTTTATTGCAGTTCTGTGCACCACATTGCAGTCACTGGTCCAGACCTCCGCAACTCCTAGTGTCGTAAGTCATCTATTGTACTGTCATTGCCTTCGTACTATACGTTATAAATTAATTGGCTACTTCCTCCCATTGAAATATGGAAAATGTGTACATTCCCAGACTGCTGTTTGAACTAAACATGTGATGATCACATTAGATACGGAATTACATTACCCACATGCTTTGTAGTTGTAACTGTCACTAAACTTATCAATTTGTATTGATAAGAGGTTGCAGGAAGGAGTCTGTGGTGCCTCCAGTATAGAATCAAACAATATTTCTGCCACTGTAAAATTCCTTTCCCTCCAGAAGGAGTGGAGGAGAATAAGTGATATTGTGTGTAATATATTACTCCATTTTGGTGAAGCATAGCGATTTGTTGTTGTGTGTTCAGTGTTTCGAATCTACCAACACAAGAACTGGAAAATGCTATTGCCACTGGCTCAACTTCAATGTTGTAAAGGGGGATAACTCACGTCAAGCTGTTGAATGTGTGTATACAAGTTAAACAATGACTTGGTGTGTGATTATGTGGTAGGGACCCACAAAGTCAAAAAGTGCCTCCGGAAAATGATCATAAATTATGGGGAATTTTCCAGCACATGATATAGTAAACATCATAATTTTATTCTGCTGGTAAATTGCCCATGCCATAGGCTATTTTTCATGTAATTCTTTAAGTTTGACCAGACAAATTGCAAAGATGGGCTTTGCTGAAGATTTCTCACCTGGACATACAGTGAAACCCTGCCTTTACACTTTTCAAGGGACTTAAAAAAAAATGGTGTAAAATTCAGAAAAATGTAAAATGTGGGAAATACCGTTTTAAGCTGTAAAAGTTAAGTGTAGGATACCCCCACTCCATTTTCACACTTTATGTATATGTACATAATAGGCATTGAAACACTTGTCAGGAGTTTTTTTATTTTCTAATAAAAACTGCTGATGTAATGGTAACAGATAACTGTCTGGGCAGTAGAGACATTTGACTCAGTTTCATACACCATAATCGATGTTTTTGGCAAGCCTGCTGCTGTTGTTTATTATTTAAATAATGAAACACTGCACCAGTTACATATTTTTTCATGCTTAGCTCGACGCGTTAAAAGAATTTTTCTCGTTGTCAAGTATTTTGCATGGCGTTTGCATCTGTGTTCTGCATCTCGTGCACAGTATTCATCTTTTTGAAGTTATCAGGTATTGTGCCTCCTCAGTTACGTAGATAAACCCAACACACATGCTAAGTATCACTTACATTCTTTGTTTGTGTAACATAAAAAAAAAAAAAAAAACACGTTTTGCCCAGCATAAAAAAATACGTATTTGGCACTGTGTTTAAACCAAAACATATGAGCAACGCAAAGTGAGTGAAGGTTTCAACTAGTTCCACAAGTGATCAAACGACGAAACAAAAATGTGACGATCACAACATTCATGAAATTGCACATGCGCAGTAGGGACAGTTTGGAAATGGTTGTGATTGATCATGATATCTTGATTTGAATTAACCTTGACCACCCATAAGCGGTATTGAGAGACCGGTTTACAAAATCCTATGCTAGTTACTCCCATCAGCCACTAAGCCGAGTAGAGCTCGGCAGTGGCAGGATATACAGTACAAATTGTTCTAACTTTTACACGTTTACTGCTCCATACCCACTGAGCGGAATGCCCTGGTGTCAAGAAACTTAATCACGTAATGTCTGTAAACACTGCTTGACATACATCATCATTCCAGCATCATTTTATGTCAGTTTTTTCTCCACAAACATTTTTTTATAAATCGTAAATCATGGGAAAATTGTAAATATGATGACACAAAACTGGGTGCGAATTAATGTTGTGGACATAGGAAATTTGACAGAAGTGGGGAACATAAAAGTGGAGTTATACTGTACTAGGTCGTGATAATGCATCAGCATTGTGATCCCTAATCCATCAGGAGCAGTAAATTGCTTAAATTTCAGTGGAGTGCTGCAACTTTATTTGTGATTTCGAAGTTCATCTTCTTCTCCTTCTTCTTTTTGAGATAGGTATTTCATCATTCTATGTCATCTCTAATTCTTCCAGCCACTATGCTTTTTGTGCCAAATATATGACTCAAATCAGTTGTGAATTGAGAAATGTCCTGAATATAACAGAGTTGCAGTGATGAAGTCTTCTCATTCTTCTGTTTTAATCAAAAAGTTGCTGGGATATGATATTTGTACACAGAAAATCTGCTCCTTTCAGAGTAGATATTTGAAATATTTTAACACGCAATAAATATGGAGAAATTCCTTGCTGTAAGTTTACCAATCCTTCTGGTCAAGGAAAAACGTTTTCCTAAAAGTTTTCCAACTTCCATCCTGTTTCTGTTGCTCAGCTGCTGTTGCGACGGAGTTTGAACCATTCGTAAACGGGGCCAGTCTATTCCCCACACTTCGGAAGATTAGTAGTGCAGCTTGGGCTAGTTCTTTTACTGCATTTTTCGAACTGTTCTGTGCTTCTTGAGTACAGTAAGTTGTGCTTTTGCCATTATTCTGACTTCCTTTCAGATAGTTTTAATATCATATGTTTGTATTATTCAAAGGTAGTGCAAGTTCACAATTACAACTAGTTTATAAATAACTATGGCTATGTGGGCAGTTACTGGAAGTGAGCAGATATGTGTGTTTCACTACAAGTTTTGTTTTTAATAAACTACTTCACAAATTAGTTAGTTAAAGTTTTATTGTTTCCATCTGCTGCTGCTGTTGTTGTTGTGGTCTTCAGTCCAGAGACTGCATTTATGCAGCTCTCCATGCTACTCTATGCTGTGCAAGCTTCATCATCTCCGAGTAACTACTGCAACGTACGTCCTTCTGAATCTGCTTAGTGTATCCATCTCTTGGTCTCCCTCTATGATTTTTACCCTCCACGCCTCCCCCCCAGTTCTAAATTGGTGATCCCTTGATTCCTCTTCTCCCCAGTTCTATTCATTACCTCCTCATTAGTTACATGATCTACCCATCCAATCTTCAGCATTCTTCTGTAGCACCAAATTCAGGGTGTATATGACCCGGGACAACTGGGAAATCTGGAAAAAAACAGGAATTTTTTCATACGGGAGAAAACTGGGAAAAACCTGGGAATTTTTCATTGTTTTTGCTTTCAGTTAAATGTTTGTAATTTTGACTGGTAAGAATTGATTCTCTAGCAAGGAATGTTCCTGTATCCTGCTACTGGAGAATGACACTGCAGCAATAAAATATAAACAAGAAAAAAATAAAACTTTAGTGTCAAAAGAAATGTGCCTTTTACAACAACAAAACACCGTGCACCATGCAAACAGCAAAAATATGTCAAAGGCCTTAGGACAAAGACTACGTAATATTTAGTAACAAACCTCTGTCCATATCAAACCTACTAACTACCAGCAATATCTCCACTTCGACAGCTGGCACCCATTCTGTACCAAGAAGTTCCTCCCATACAGCCTAGCCACCTGTGGTCGTCGAATGTGCAGTGACAATCAGTCCTCCTCTAAATATACTGAGGGTCTCACTGAAGCCTTCACCAACCGTCATTATCGTCCCATCCTTGTGCAAAAACAAATCTTCCGTGCCTTATCTTTCCAGTATCCCACCAGCTCCCAAAGTCCCACAGTCCAGCCACAGAGGAGCATTCCCCTCGTAACTCAGTACCATCCGGGACTGGAGCAACTGAATTAAATTCTCCGCCAGAGTTTCAATTACCTCTCATAGTAGCAACAGCAATTGAGAGATTCATACCTCATAAATTGGTAAGAGATGGAACTGATCCCCCATGGTACACAAAACAGGTCCGAATGCTGTTGCAGAGGCAACTGAAAAAGCATGTGAAGTTCAGAAGAACGCAAAATCCCGAAGATTGGCTAAAATTTACAGACGCGTGAAATTTGTCACGGACTTCAATGCGAGATGGCTTTGATAGGTTGCACAACGAAACATTGTCTCTAAATTTGATAGAAAATCCGAAGAAATTCTGGTCGTATGTAAAGTACACAAGCGGCAAGACGCAGTCAATACCCTCGCTGCGCAGTGCTGATGGTACTGTTACCGACGACTGTGCCGCCAAAGCGGAGTTATTGAACACAGTTTTCCGAAATTCCTTCACCAGGGAAGACGAATGGAATATTCCAGAATTTGAAACACGAACAGCTGTTAGCATGAGTTTCTTAGAAGTAGATACCTTAGGGGTTGCGAAGCAACTCAAATCGCTTGATATGGGCAAGTCTTCAGGTCCAGATTGTATACCGATTAGGTTCCTTTCAGATTACGCTGATACAATAGCTCCCTACTTAGCAATCATATACAACCGCTCGCTCACTGATAGATCTGTACCTACACAGTGGAAAATTGCGCAGGTCGTACCAGTGTTTAAGAAGGGTAGTAGGAGTAATCCATCGAACTACAGACCTATATCATTGACGTCGGTTTGCAGTAGGGTTTTGGAGCATATACTGTATTCAAACATTATGAATCACCTCGAAGGGAACGATCTATTGATACGTAATCAGCATGGTTTCAGAAAACATCATTCTTGTGCAACGCAGCTAGCTCTTTATTCGCACGAAGTAATGGCCTCTATCGACAGGGGATCTAAAGGTGATTCCGTATTTCTAGATTTCCGGAAAGCTTTTGACACCGTTCCTCACAAGTGACTTCTAATCAAGCTGTGGGCCTATGGGGTATCGTCTCAGTTGTGTGACTGGATTCGCGATTTCCTGCCAGGAAGGTCGCAGTTCGTAGTAATAGACTGCAAATCATCGAGTGAAACTGAACTGATATCAGGTGCTCCCCAGGGAAGCGTCCTGGGACCTCTGCTGTTCCTGATCTATATAAATGACCTGGGTGACAATCTGAGCAGTTCTCTTAGGTTGTTCGCAGATGATGCTGTAATTTACCATCTAGTAAGGTCATCCGTAGATCAGTATCAGTTGCAAAGCGATTTAGAAAAGATTGCTGTATTGTGTGGCAGGTGGCAGTTGACGCTAAATAACGAAAAGTGTGAGGTGATCCACATGAGTTCCAAAAGAAATCCGTTGGAATTCGATTACTCGATAAATAGTACAATTCTCAAGGCTGTCAATTCAACTAAGTACCTGGGTGTTAAAATTACGAACAACTTCAGTTGGAAAGACCACATAGATAATATTGTGGGGAAAGCGAGCCAAAGGTTGCGTTTCATTGGCAGGACACTTAGAAGATGTAACAAGTCCACTAAAGAGACAGCTTACACTACACTCGTTCGTCCTCTTTTAGAATATTGCTGCACGGTGTGGGATCCTTACCAGTTGGATTGACAGAGGACATCGAAAGGGTGCAAAAAAGGGCAGCTCGTTTTGTATTATCACGTAATAGGGGAGAGAGTGTGGCTGATATGATACGCGAGTTGGGATGGAAGTCATTAAAGCAAAGACGTTTTTCGTTGCGGCGAGATCTATTTACGAAATTGCAGTCACCAACTTTCTCTTCCGAATGCGCAAATACACTCCTGGAAATTGAAATAAGAACACCGTGAATTCATTGTCCCAGGAAGGGGAAACTTTATTGACACATTCCTGGAGTCAGATACATCACATGATCACACTGACAGAACCACAGGCACATAGACACAGGCAACAGAGCATGCACAATGTCGGCACTAGTACAGTGTATATCCACCTTTCGCAGCAATGCAGGCTGCTATTCTCCCATGGAGACGATCGTAGAGATGCTGGATGTAGTCCTGTGGAACGGCTTGCCATGCCATTTCCACCTGGCACCTCAGTTGGACCAGCGTTCGTGCTGGACGTGAAGACCGCGTGAGACGCCGCTTCATCCAGTCCCAAACATGCTCAATGGGGGACAGATCCGGAGATCTTGCTGGCCAGGGTAGTTGACTTACACCTTCTAGAGCACGTTGGGTGGCACGGGATACATGCGGACGTGCATTGTCCTGTTGGAACAGCAAGTTCCCTTGCCGGTCTAGGAATGGTAGAACGATGGGTTCGATGACGGTTTGGATGTACCGTGCACTATTCAGTGTCCCCTCGACGATCACCAGTGGCGTACGGCCAGTGTAGGAGATCGCTCCCCACACCGTGGTGCCGGGTGTTGGCCCTGTGTGCCTCGGTCGTATGCAGTCCTGATTGTGGCGCTCACCTGCACGGCGCCAAACACGCATACGACCATCATTGGCACCAAGGCAGAAGCGACTCTCATCGCTGAAGACGACACGTCTCCATTCGCCCCTCCATTCACGCCTGTCGCGACAGCACTGGAGGCGGGCTGCACGATGTTGGGGCGTGAGCGGAAGACGGCCTAACGGTGTGCGGGACCGTAGCCCAGCTTCATGGAGACGGTTGCGAATGGTCCTCGCCGATACCCCAGGAGCAACAGTGTCCCTAATTTGCTGGGAAGTGGCGGTGCGGTTCCCTACGGCACTGCGTAGGATCCTACGGTCTTGGCTGCATCCGTGCGTCGCTGCGGTCCGGTCCCAGGTCGACGGGCACGTGCACCTTCCGCCGACCACTGGCGACAACATCGATGTACTGTGGAGACCTCACGCGCCACGTGTTGAGCAATTCGGCGGTACGTCCACCCAGCCTCCCGCATGCCCACTATACGCCCTCGCTCAAAGTCCGTCAGCTGCACATACGGTTCACGTCCACGCTGTCGCGGCATGCTACCAGTGTTAAAGACTGCGATGGAGCTCCGTATGCCACGGCAAACTGGCTGACACTGACGGCGGCGGTGCACAAATGCTGCGCAGCTAGCGCCATTCGACGGCCAACACCGCGGTTCCTGGTGTGTCCGCTGTGCCGTGCGTGTGATCATTGCTTGTACAGCCCTCTCGCAGTGTCCGGAGCAAGTATGGTGGGTCTGACACACCGGTGTCAATGTGTTCTTTTTTCCATTTCCAGGAGTGTATTTTGTTGAGCCCAGCCTACATAGGTAGGAATGATCATCAAAATAAAATAAGAGAAATCAGAGCTCAAACAGAAAGGTTTAGGCGTTTGTTTTTCCCGCGCGCTGTTCGGGAGTGGAATGGTAGAGAGATAGTATGATTCTGGTTCGATGA